>NC_081794.1:23592166-23847166 GCF_963082965.1 Carassius carassius
GTTCATCGCTCGACAGGAAGAACGCCTACGTGCAGAGTTTAAATTACAACTTCAGCATGCAGAATTGGAAATGGATGGACTGAAAGGCTTACTGAAACTCAAAGATGCTGAGATGGAGGAAAATCGTCGAAAGGCTGAGTTAACAACAATAAATAAAGACTTTTCCACTCCTGTCTCAGGTAACCCATTCATTAACTTCCGTTCCTCACTTTCAGCAGTGAATGAGAATTCTCTATGCCAACTACTAGACCTATCAAGGCAACAATATCAGTCACACATCGATTCCATGCATCTACCACCAGTTGACATCATCAAGTTCGATGGAGAACCCTTAAAGTACTGGCAGTTCATGAGATTGTTCTCCTCTGTGATTGATAAAGAGACAGTGCCAGATCAAGAGAAACTCACTCGACTGCATCAGTATACTGTCGGCCAAGCTAGAGATGCTATCTCACATTGCTTGTACAACCCCAACCCCAACTCTAGCCTGGGCTATGCTGAAGCCATGGCTATTCTGAAGAGACGTTTTGGCAATCCATACGCGATATCACAAGCATGGGTTGACAAGGTGCTTAATCACAAAGATATTAAAGACAACAAGCAGTTGCAAAGCTTCGCAGACATTCTGTGCAGCTGCCGAGACACTTTGAAGGCAATGAAGTGTGAGGAAGAGCTGAATGGTGGACGCACTTTGCTACAAATTGTGGAAAAGCTACCTAAAGACATAAAGAAAAGATGGCTCACAATAAACTATGAGATAATCAAGTCTGGTCGCTTGCCAAAGTTAGATGACATAGTCAGTCTTGTTCAATCAGAAGCTGATAAGAGAGCAGATCCTATCTTTGGGAATCTCCTTAGCTCTGCCAGTCGAAATTCTCCAGCAAGTTCTAAACCAAGTACTAAGTCAACTTTCAATAAGAAAAAGCAGACATTTGCAACAGTGTCAGTTACTAATGAATGCACCACATCATCCACACCAAAACCAACATCAAGATTTAAGTGTCCAAAGTGCACTGACGGACACTTTCTGAACCAGTGTCAAGCCTTTAGAGCTCTGTCTGTTCAAGAGCGTTTGGCCTTTGTTCAACAAAAGCAACTCTGTCTGAACTGTTTCATGAAAGGTCATCGCAGCACAGTCTGTACTCGCACTTGGGTATGCAAGGTGCCTGGATGTGGGAAAAAACACAACAGTTGGCTGCACTCCGCCATTGTAGCTTCTAACAATAACGACAACGGCCAATCTACTAATCAAGCTACTGGAGGTGAGCCAACTGCTGACCCGCCTCAAGCCATTCAAGCACATGCCACTAGAAAGTGCATTGAAGCCAGTCGAAAGAAGATTGCACTTCCCATCGTGCCAGTAGTGGTTTCAGACAGACACAACAGATTTTCTATGAATGTCTTTGCTTTGCTTGACAGTGGCTCTAATGGGACATTTGCTTCTAAGAAGTTAGTTCACGCTCTTAAACTGGAGTCACGCAAAATGAACATTAAACTGAACACCATGGAGACCAAAAATCTCAACGTGGTCACCTTAGCGGTGGACCTACGAGTTGAAGATGCTCAACAAAGGAAATCTTACCTGATGAAAAGGAGTGCTCTGTCGGGATCACCTGAACATAAGTCTAGACAACTTTGTCACACAGCATGAGGTGTTCCAATGGCCGCACCTGAAGGAAATTGCTGATGAAATCAGTTTACCTGACGTTGATCTAGCTGATGAGGTTCACCTGCTGATAGGTCTAGACCAACCAGACATACTTGCTCCTCGTGAAACACGCTGCGGTGAATCAGGCGAACCCTATGCGATTCTAACTGGCCTGGGGTGGACACTTCATGGGCCAGTAGCTGATGGTTCAACCTCTGTTTCTGCCAATTTCATTCAAGCTGACCACACTCTACAACAAGCTGTTGAAAGATTTTGGAAACTGGATGATCCAGTACACATGAACAATAACTCACTGTCAGTAGTCGATGAGCAAGTTGTTGATCTATGGAACAAGCAAGCAGTCAAAGAGGAAGGTCATTATACTCTACCAATCCCTTTCAAAGAACATCCACCACGACTGCCCAATAACTACGGAATAGCCAAACATCGATTAGACCTTCTAGGAAAGAGGTTAAAGAAGGACCCGATTTTGCATTACAAGTATACACAAGGTATCAGAGACTCTTTGCTGAAAGGATATGCAGAAGAAGTCACTGACATTAACAGAGACGATGGTTGTGTGTGGTACCTACCACATCATCCGGTGCTACATCCGCGCAAGCCGGAGAAGGTTCGTATTGTCTATGATTGTGCAGCACGGTACCAAGGTACTTCATTGAATGATCATATTTACCAAGGCCCAGACCTTACCAATAAGCTACTAGGAGTTCTTCTCAAGTTTAGGCAAGAACCTGTTGCTCTGAATGCGGACATTGAGAGCATGTTTTATCAAGTCCGAGTGCCATCTGATGAAAGAGATGTGCTTCGCTTCCTGTGGTGGGAGGACAATGACCCGGACAAACCACCTAAGCATTACCGTATGATGGTTCACCTTGACCAGGAGGATTTGCCATTTGAACGAACACTGGGTGTCCTTTGGGATGTTGAAAGAGATTGCTTCACATTCGATGTCAAAGCTGTGGACAAGCCTGCAACAAAGAGAGGAGTATTGAGCACTACCAGTTCCATCTATGATCCTTTAGGATTTGCAAGTCCATTCGTTCTCAAAGCAAAGGCAATCTTTCAAGAGTTGTGCCGCATGAAAGTCGACTGGGATGAGGAGGTGCCGGTAGACTTAGCAGCACAGTGGCACCGATGGCTAAATGACTTGCCTCTATTGTCTGCGCTGAAAATTCCAAGATGTCTTAGACCAACATCCGCTAGTTGCTTGTTAGCGACCCAGCTCCATCACTTTTCCGATGCTTCGGAACTGGCTTACGGCGCTGTTTCATACATCAGGATTGGTGACACCTGCAGGCTGGTGATGTCAAAGTCCAGACTTGCACCAATCAAGCCAATTAGCATACCGCGTCTGGAGCTACTTGCAGCTGTAGTTGCTTCGGAGCTGGACCAGCATATCAAGCGCCACTTGGAGATTCCAATTGAAAGGACCTTCTTTTGGACAGATAGTACCATCGTACTTCAGTACATCAACAACAAGCATTGTCGTTTCCAGACATTCGTCGCCAACCGTATTTCAAAAATACATGAGCGTTCAGAACCATGCCAGTGGAGACACATTGACTCTGCTTCTAACTCTGCGGATGATGTCTCTCGAGGAATGACCATGGGAGAGATTTTGTCAAGTGAACGATGGGTTTCTGGTCCGCACTTTCTCCAACTTGAGGAGGAGCATTGGCCTGCTCAACCGATCATAAATGATTTGCCAGATGAAGCAGAAATTAAAAGAGCCAAAGAGGTCTATGCAGCTAGCATAAAACCAAACCAAGTGATGAAAAATGCAGTGGACAGACTACTGGAACGATACTCCAGTTGGCATCGATTGAAAAGGGCTACTGCTATCCTGTTGCGTGTCAAGGCTTTGTTGCGCAAGAAAACAAGAGTGCATCTATCCGACCCTCTTACTGTAAGTGAGCTCCAACAAGCAGAATCAGCCATTCTCAATTACATACAAACTGCATCCTTCGGATCTTCTCAAGCAAAACCCAGTTCTCTTCTCAAGCTTAAACCCTTTGAGGATGAAAACAGCCAACTCCTTCGTGTGGGAGGCAGACTAACAAATGCCCCAATTCCCTTTGAGGCAAAACATCAAGTGATCCTGCCTAACAATCATCACGTCACCCATCTGATTATCAGTCACTATCATCTTCGCCTGGGTCATGCAGGTCCAGAGCGAGTACTTGCAGAAATTCGTCAACGTTTCTGGATTCTAAAGGGACGGACTGTCATTAACCGAACTCTAAAATCATGTCTACAGTGTCGCAAGTTAAAAGCTAAGCCACAAACTCAACAAATGGCGGACTTACCTGATTCTAGAGTGACTCCAGGTGAGCCTCCATTCACGCGTGTGGGCACAGACTACTTCGGGCCATTCTTGGTTAAGAAGGCACGCAGTGAGCTCAAGAGATACGGATGTTTGTTTACATGTCTCACTACGAGAGCAATCCACTTGGAAGTTGCGCATACCCTCGATACTGACTCGTTTATCAACGCCTTACAGCGATTTATCTCCAGGAGAGGCCCACCCACGGAAATACGATCGGATAACGGGACTAATTTCGTCGGTGGATTACGAGAGTTGCGGAAAGCCATCAGTGAGTGGAATCAACAAAGGATTTCAGATTACTTGCTACAGCACAATGTAAAGTGGATCTTCAATCCACCTGCCGCCTCCCACATGGGTGGTGTTTGGGAGAGGCAAATTCGTACCGTTCGTTCCATTCTAAACACTGTCCTGTCGCAGCAGGCACCAGATGACGAAGGTTTGGCAACACTGTTTTGCTGCGTTGAGTCTATTGTCAATGGTAGACCAATCACTAAACTATCAGACGACCCATCAGATCCTCTACCACTTACACCAAATCATCTGTTGTTGCTTCGTTCAGGCCCAACTCTACCTCCGGGAGCCTTCGTAAAACAAGACCTTTACCGACGCAGATGGCGCCAGGTGCAATATCTGGCAGATGTCTTTTGGTGCAGATGGCTGAAGGAATACTTGCCTGCACTGCAACAACGCCAAAAATGGCTGCAACCAAAGAGAAATCTTCAAGTAGGAGATCTTGTGATTATTCTGCATGAGAACACACCACGCAATCACTGGCCTTTAGGTCTGCTTACTCAAGTCTATCCAGGTGCAGACGGACTTGTGCGTACTGTGGAAGTGAAAACACAGGCAGGTGTCTTCATCCGTCCCGCGGACAAGATCTGCCTCCTGGAAGCCAGTCTTCTTAGTTGATTAAGTTTAATTGTAACATCACCCTTACTTTGTTTAAATGACCTGTTTGGGTCATTGGGGGCCGGGATGTAGGGTGCTGCCCCTTTAAGGACGTGGATTCTGTGGGCTCATGTGATCACCTAGGAAGCAGCGCAAGTGAAAGAAAAAAAACTGAACTGAACCGATCTGAGTGCGAAAGCCCTGTTGATGCTCATATGCAGACTTTCTAATGTTCTAACAACTACAGATAAAACCCTTAATCTAAACTATATATTCCCAGCGTGGTGAGTAACTTTTTGTTGTTATAAGTGTATTAAAATCATTATGTAGATCGCTATTTGCGATTAGCGCCTAAACGCCAAATGTGTTTAAGCTATTATGTTTGGTTTGATATAAGATAATATTGCCTATTGTCATATTTAAGCAATATATGTTGCATTTATTCATTAAACAGATCTAATATGTTTATCACACACATTGTTTAATGCTAATAGCTATACCACACGTGATTTTTGCGTTGTAGGGAATATCTTTGATTTATACTTTAATGTTTATCATCGTCTGATGTTATGTTGTAGAAACTTATGTGAGAAGTGAAACCATTACTGGATACTAAATGTGAATTGTTTGTATTTACAGTTTGACCGCGCACACACCTAAATGTGTATATTGTGAGTTCTACACAAGTGGAATAAAGAAAAGAAAACCACAAAATCCAAGTTAATGTTATCATTTTTATGGGTAACAGCTATCGTATGGCTTCCAGATACTCAGAGTATATTTTAGTTGTGATTTTGAGTTCTTTTTGAAGCTTGAACGATTTGGACCCCATTGCAACTGCATGGAAAAACCTTCTTTATAGATTATTATTTTGTTCTTTTAACTTTCTTTCTTCCTTTTATGTTCCACAGAAGAAAGAAAATCATATAGGTTTTGAATGACAATTTGGGCGAGTAAAAGATGACAATTTTTTTTTTTTAGAACTATTTCTTTAATCTATATAGTCGACTATTAGGAAAGACAAGCCATGTACAAAATTAGTTTAAATCAAAGACTATTGTAACCAAAATCTCCTGCTTCACGGTTCCTCATTTGCAGAGGTGGAAAGTAACGAATTACATTTACTCGCGTTACTGTAATTGAGTAGCTTTTTTGTGTACTAATACTTTTTAAAGTAATTTTTTAAATCTGTAATTTTACTTTTACTTAAGTATATTTTGTTTAAAGTATTGTACTTCGCTACATTTTAAAACATTAATTACTGAGTAAAAAAAAAAAAAAAATCGCTGCCTGGAAACTACGTCAGTAAATAATGGGCAGGAGGGCAAACTGGCGCTAAAATCACAAGAAAGATGCAGACGGTCAAAACAGGCGTTAGTGGTGCAGACACCGCTGAAAACAAAACCCCGTCTTATTCTGAAGTTGAACCCGAAGGAAATGAAGTGAACCCCTGGCCATGTGTATGCTCTATTATGCAGTGTAAGCTGTACTTGCCTAGGAAGACCAAACTAGCAGCTTATAAAATCTCGACAAGACATCAACCCTTCGCAAGAATGTAGAGGTAAGCTAAATAATTGCATCGTTGCATTGGTGGTTAAAATGAAGCTTTGACATTTTAGCAAGAGGTTTTGCACAAATTAGCCAAAAAGACAGTGGCGAGGAGTTTGCTATATATATCATCTGTGATAATATCATGTTTTTTGTTTTAATGATGTGCGCGCTTATAGTGCGTTCTTTCACTGTGTGATTCAGTCTCCTAAAATGCATTTAGAATGATCACAAAATTGAAGATATAGGGGTAGAAAATTCACATATTTATATAATTTCATACATTAAATCAAAATCACACAAAGAATGCCGTCTTTTCCTCCAAAAATCATCATGAATATATACATACATACATACATATATATATAACAGTTCAGTAAACAAGTTAATTAAGAGACTTGCGTTTTAGACACCATATTGCCTTTTTTTAGCTCTATTTCTACAACAGAAAATAATTCCAAACACAGCCACCAAAGCACAGTTTTGCGTCTCTGAGCAACGTGACAGTGTTTCGTTCCTGAATGAATCAACCGTTTAAATGATTCGGTTCAATCGCAATGACTCACTTATTAACAGTGACTTGCTGACACATACTGGCCATTTTAATATCACATTTAAAGTATCTTTTGATTTTTTTAAATAATTAATTTCTTATCATTTCAAATGAGTATTCAACATTTTATGTCTTGTATATCAAAACATTATTCATGCATTTCTAACTGCAGGTTAAATGCATTCTTGTCCTGCACTAAACAGTGTAATACATCTAAATGCCACTTCCAATGAATCTTCTGCATTTCCTCTGCATTAAAAGATGAGTTTGTTGATACTGATTTGCCTGGTAACAGCCCAAATGTTTTATTATTCTAAATAATTGATTCCTTTAATTAAAAACAACTAGTGTGAGATTAATAGACCTATCCCAGGGGTGTCAAACTCAGTTCCTGGAGGGTCATAGCCCTGCAGAGTTTAGTTCTAACCCTGCTCCAGCACACATATCATGTAGTTTTCAAATAAACCTAAATGATTAGATTAGCTGGATCAGGTGTGTTTAATTAGGGTTAAATCTAAACTGTGCAGGACTGTGGCCCTCCAGGAACTGAGTTTGACACCCTTGGCCTGTCCCATTTTTGACTCCCTCCCACTGTTAAAATGTAACTAAGTAATTTTTACTCTGAGTAAATTTTAAATTAGCTACTTTTTACTTTTACTTGAGTAGATTTTTAGACTGGTACTTTTACTTGTACTTAAGTAAAATTTCATTAATGTAATGGTACTTTTACTTGAGTAGAATATTTTTGTACTCTTTCCACCTCTGCTCATTTGTATCCCGAACACCAAGAACGAAACTTGCAAAAAGGTTATTTTGCCATTTCTAGTCCCCATTCTGAGAGGTAGACCAGTGGACATGGAGCAGCATTCTCCCAAAGAGAGAAAATCATCAGAGCCACTATAAATCAAACCAGGTGAAGATGACATGAACAAGCTGCTCTGTGCTCAAACTCTTCTCTTTTGTGTGTGGCTCTGGTAACAGGGCTATAAATTAGACATTGTGCTCTCATTGCTTGTCTAGTATGGACCAGCGGTTCTGAAACCAATGCCCTGTGGCTGTGATATCAGTGCACAAGGCTCATTTATCATCTGGATTTTTTAATCTGTCGAAATAGACTGATGTCACCATTTACATCTAAGTTCACTCCCGGATCACTCGTGTTTGCTGCTTTGGAGAAACCAAAGTAATAAAAGCTGATGTAAGTATGACTTAATAACTAATAATGTGGGGTTACACTTGAGTGAATGCAAACAGGGCCAGCACATGGCACATGGGTGCACACTCACACACTACCAGTGGCGTGCAAAAGGGAAATCCCAACTCGATTCCCGGCACCTGGTCCTCCGACAATACGAGATCCTGTCAAACAGCAGCTGTATGAAGGCAGCCATTGTTCTGCTCTTAAGGCAACAAAACCTGTTTGGCTGTCCTTAAATCAGGACAGGGACAATGAAGAACACAAATATTATATGTTCTATGATCTAATATAAGACAATCTCATAAAACCAATGCAAAAACATGCCCTATGAAAGTTTTGTCCAAATTCTGTTTTTCTGGTAATTTGTCTTGTAAATGTTCCTTTAAAAATAATATTTTATAATAATTTTATTAGTATATGTAGTCTGTTCTCACAATGTAATATCTGATTGCGAATTGAAGTATGACAAAAGAAAATACTATTTCACTCCTACTGCCACAAAACTGCAAAATGTATTTGTGTAATTTACCAACAGTTTTTGAGTGAAAACTGATTCAAAGCCATTTGTTTCATTGTAGCTGTGATATATGATTATCGTCTAGCTCATTTTGGACATAAAAAAGCATACAGAAGAAATCTGTTTAAACAATCTGAAGCTGTGCAGGGTCGACCTGGTCATGGTTTTTCTACAGGAGCCAGAGGTTTAATTCCTTTTTATATCAGAATACAGACGTTTTGGTGTCTGCACCACTTTTATTGACCTATTTAGGCCAATAACTACAAGCTAAAAAGAGGCAGAGGCCGAGTTGTGTGGTTTAGGAAGGGATGAAAGTAGGGAAAATGGAAAATGATAAAGAAAAAAAAGGCTTAGGGATGAACCATCAAGCACTTTATGGAAGAGTGAGGAGCAAAGCTGATTACACAGAGTCTGTTCTCTCTCTAAGTCCCTCTCTGGTTGTCTTAAACTTACTCTTACTGTAAATTATAATCTTTATTTCTTCCTTGTTTATATATATGCTCTTTTACAGTCTTGATTTTGTTTTGGGGGTGTACTAGAACATGCTCAAATGCTTGGTGGTTCGAAAAATGCATTATTTTTCACATCATTATTATTACATTATTACAATACTTTTGACTTGGCTTGATAAGTTCCAGAAACGATGAAGGCCCACCTCCCGAAAAATGAAATGTGATGTGATTGGTTAGCTGCCCCAGTGCATTGTGATTGGCGAACAGCTTAGACAGTGTTTCAGTACAGCCCCGCCCCTTGCCAAAGAAGCAAGTTCTGTCTGCTCCAGTATAGTTAAGGATGGTGTCAATATTGCCATATCACTTTGAGCCGGTTTCAGAACCCGAGAATATTGAACAAGAACTTTTGCATGCACGGATATTGCAAGACATATTAGAGTGGTAACTAGGCTTGGGCCGATAGACTATGGTATCGTCCATTGCTGATGGCTGATAGACATCACGTTGTTGAGCCAGTGTTCTGACAAATAATGTTACCTACCAGATTATGCTACCAACACTGTATTTATCCTACTGTAAGAATAGGTTTAGGGTTGCATACACAATACACACTAACTAAAATTCAAAAAGTGAAAAAGCATAATAGGACCCCTTTAATCAGCCTAACTTGCACTTCACTGTCACTCTCTCTCTCTCCTCTTCCCAAGCTCTTTCCATGTGATTATACTTGAGTCGTTCTTCACTCAGTCTCTGTTCCTCATCAGTTCTCTTTCTCTCTTTCTGTAAGACTCTTATACTTTGAGCTCTGCTAACACAAAAGACTCCCATCCTGCTCTGCCTGTCATGGTGCCAAGCTGCAAGAGACACAGCAGCAGTCCGCTCACAGCTCTTCCCTGCCATCATACAGACTTCTCAGCACAGATTAGCATGTTTAAAAATGCCACTTTATCCCGTGCTTCATATAAACTCATTACAGTGCTAGCAAGGCAGAGCTAGACTGATATTTCTTAAACATTCTGCTTAGGGGTTTGTTTTGGACCATATTAAACGTCTGAAATTAATGCACCACAAACATACAGACTTTGTAGATGCTGCATATAATAAATATATAAATACATATTTGTATTTCAATACATTTATTTATTTGAAAAGTACACATTTAGCATGCAAAAGTCGTCTATGGTGCCAGTTGGCGTCAATGATATTCATTGGTTCATAATGTCATTAGTTCTCAAGTGCATTTTAACCAAATGTCATAATGTTTAACCTGTGCCATGGGCAATATTTGCATACTGAATAACAATTGGTCTTCTTTCTTGCAGGCATTTGCATACTGAATAAGGATTACTTTTTTCTTTCATATATCTATTTAAGCATCTACAAAGATGGTGTCGGGTCACGTTGATTCTAACATTAAGCTCACAGAAAATGAACAATTTGATAATATAATTTGATGATTTGATTAAACCTATCTTACCTGAAATATACCTGGGGAAAACCATGGCCTAATGGTTAGAGAGTTGGACTCGCAATCCAAGGGTTGTGAGTTTGAGTCTCGGCCCGACAGGAATTGTAGGTGGGGGGAGTTCATGTACAGTGCTTTCTCCAACCTCAATACCACAACTGAGGTGCCCTTGAGCAAGGCACCAAACCCCCCAACTGTTCCCCGGGCGCCGCAGCATAAATGGCTGCCCACTGCTCTGTGTGTGTGTTCATGGTGTGTGTGTGTGTGTTCACTGCTGTGTGTGTGCACTTTGGATGGGTTAAAAGCAGAGCATGAATTCCGAGTATGGGTCCCCATACTTGGCTGTATGTCACGTCACTTTAACATTAACACCTTGCAAGCACTTACACCATATACAGTTACATATACTTTCTATTCCTTGTTCATATATATCTTGTTCAGTATAGCATTTTCAGAAACAAACAACCATCAGTGTGTTAGCCATCATGAGGTCAATTAGAAGTCTGTTGCTTTAAATATTTGATGGGATTTCATCTCCCTTTCCTCTTATATATTTGGCAGAACAAGTAATGTGCCTCGTAATAATGTGTTAGCACGGTAATTTATCCGAACGAGGAGTTCGAAGAAAGGCAGGAGGGCTAGAAAATGGGAAAAAAGGGATGGGTTAATGTGCCATTTCCATTTTGGAGGCCTTTTTTTTTGCATTAGCCATTAAGTCAATAGCCCAAGGAAGAAATGGAGCTGCGTGCACCTCGTTCAAATCCAACAGCGACTGAATCATGTGGTACAGGTGACCGTGACAATAAAATGAAAGAGCAAAAGCTATCTGTGGCAGTTGTGTTAGTATGTTTAATATGCAGGAAGATTGAAAAAGAGGGAAAGAGATGAGCAGGACGATGAAGAAAGCCTTTGTGGTTTGTAACGGTGTCTGAACTGAGCTGTGGTTGGACTGGGATCGAACCCAGATTCAACAGAACCGAAAAGTATGTGGTGAACCCAGATTAAAAGAAATATCTGTCCTTGGAGAATAGAAACATTTAGAAATACCTCTTCCTTTTTCCTACAGTGAAGGTAAACCCATGCCACTGAGTAGAAATTGTTCACTTGCTGATAGGAGGGTGTTGTGAAAAGCTGTCAACAATTCTGTATGGCACTGTTATTTAAATGAAGAGGAGAAGATGAGGAATGGATTACAGAAGGATGCTGTTGTAAGGCTTCAACAAAAGACCTATTGAGAACTTTTGTCTTGGAACAAAATGGAAAGATTGGTTTTTGATAGAGTGGCTATTTGGAAAATAAGACAGTTTTGCAAATAAGAAAAACAATGGAAGTATTAAAGTTTTAAATGTTGGCGAGCATAATGGTCATTGAGCATGTCCTGTTAAACAAAAGACTCGTAAATTTAACGCAAACTTATATTTAAATGCTTGCTGATGCTTCTTTCTGTGGTGTATTTATTCACAATCAAAGTTATCTGTCGTATAACTAATGTGCTTATTCCAAAAAATAACTCTTACTTTCGACTCTATAAGCTGCACACTCTTCTTGGCAGTGATTATAAATGAACAGTTGTCTGTGTGTCGTCCATAATGGCATACGGGGGTGTTGGGGTGGGCCATCCTGATATGATAACTCATCTAATCAATCAGAGAGATTTTACTCTATTTTTTTCATACTGATGCAATCACTCCTCAAAATGCATTAGCATAATGGGAGAGTGCTGAAGGAAGATAATGTGTGAATTTTTGGGGAGTCGAGAGAGAGAGATTGAGTGAGGAGGCCATGCTTGAAAGACAAATGCCCCACACATACCAAACAGAGTCTATTAATAAAAACAGGGCGTGAAAAGAACGATTAGAGATCAAAATGGATTATAATGAGGATGGGCTCACTGTATGAGCATCACTCAAGAAAAAAAACATTTTCCAAAATATAGAGAATAAAATGCGTATTAGCTGCATTCATATTCTCAGTGATTTAACACCTGATATATAATGCCATTTGATTTGCATAAACATTAGCAATCACGAGCAGTACGACGTATGAAATTTGCAGAGGAGGCAATTGGTCATTTATGCACAGTTTGAAGCAGCAGAGTAGATTAAAATCATTTTGTGTGTGTTGGAGAAAATAACGATAAAAAATAAATAAAAAATTGTCAATTATGCAAAAGCAACACTACCAGTGCTGTAGTTTAAAGCAGCTCGCATGAGTATTTGTGTCAGTGTGTGAAAGCATCTTTACAGGTAAATGAGCACCCAGAAATTTACATTTACACATTCTCCACATCAACACATTTCCACATATTTAAATTGCCTATGTGTAGCCTGATTCAGAGTGCCATATTTGAATACATGCGACCCCATCTCATGAGAAAGCCATTTACACTCTCTTTGTAAGGTAATATATATATATATATATATATATATATATATATATATATATATATATATATATATATATATATATATATATATATATATATATGTATGTATATATTAATTTATTTATTTTAATTTTTTTCGTTTCACAGAAAAATGTCCTGTGGGTAATGGGTTTGGAATAACGTAAAAATTAGTACATTTAAGCATTTTCTATAGTGTTATTTTGGTGTTATTTATATACTGTTGTAGTTTTTATTCATGTTGGATTAGCTTTTATTTTTTATTTTCAGTTTTAGTTTAAGTTTTAGTAATATTGTGGTTTTGTTTTCTTTTATTTATGCATTTCATTTTTTATTTTAGTTGCCAAGGCATTTCTAATTTCTTAAAATATTTTTTGTATTGTTATTTTTGATCTAATAATAAATAAATAAATAAAATAATATATATATAAATAATTTTTTAAAATTTATTTTGCATAACAAAAGCATTTTTAAGAATTTTAGTTGTAATACTACATACTAATATTTCATAACTTACAAATTATAAATACTGTATCCTACCCAACATGTAACTTATAATCAATATAGCAAAGTAACACAATGGGTTTTGCATATATCTATAAAAACTGCAGACCACAAAAAAAAAAAAAAATTTGATTTGACATTTTATATATACGTATAAGAATTTCAAATGGCACATTTCCATCAAAGAATCATAGTTAATCCTCTGTGATATTATATTTCTCCAGTCCCTGTTTAAAATGAAATGCATTGCTCAGCTATGCCATCCAAATTATTAAGAAGAATTAGATTAAAAAGATTCCAATGATTATTATAGCAGAATAACTGAATCTCTGATGAAAACAGATGTGTCGTCTCTGAGATCAGCAGAGAAAAATACAGCCAGCCCAGCACATATTTCACTTATCTCTCTAATGAAATACACTGCAGTATTAACAATACATCATTTCATGTCTCACGGTTGTGTAGTAGGCTAAGCACATTTTGAGATTTTCGAACAATGCCCTTGGAACAGCCTTCTTCCTTCACACACCCAGGAGAGGTTTAAATTTCTCCAGATGTTAAAAGAAATGAAGCAGGTAGGAAATATTCTGTATTACAGATTTTCTTATCTGTGCAAAACTCACCGCCACGATGATAGTGTGATGTATGTGGTGTGAAGGTATTCTGGATGGCTTCTAGGGCGTTGCAAGGGTATTCTGGGTGGTTGCTTTCTGGGATAGATCAGAAGAACTCACATCACAACTCACATCTCACGTCTGGATTTCAGTCTATGAGATTTTTCCCCACTCATTTTATTGCCTGCCATGTATAAAACATATATCTGATAAATTAGAAAAATAAGGGTCAGGATCAGAGGTTTTCTAGTGATCGTTGTTGGGATTGGAAGCACCAGTATCTAGACAGGACTTCTGAGTCTGCTGCTCTTCCGTCTCTGAGTGGCAGAGGTTGTTAATGCTATAATCTGACCTGGCCAGACCTCAGAGCATTGATGTGTGGGATTGTTTGTGTGCTGCTCAGAGTGACATTAGGTTTGGTGGGAGGGCTTGAAGCCTAATAAAGGTGGGAGGGCTTGAGTTAATAAAATGTCTCAAAATAGTTTGTGTAATGGAATTATGGTTGTTGCGGAAACTCTGGGAGACCTCAATTAAGGTGATAAGCAAATGAAAATAAATTTCCCACAATGGTCCGCCTGGGTACAGTAAACAGCGAGAGGAAACAGGAAGTGATATGAAGAGATTTTTTAAAAAGTGGACATAAATCTCCTACTGTACTGCGCTCTTCCAAGCTGTTTTCCCAATGGTCTCTTGCTCTGAACAAAAGGAGGATTTGAAACTTCCTCCTTAGAGATAAAATAAGGAGTAACGTATACTTCCAGTAGATTATAGCTAAATATAACTTGAGTTCTGTGAATTTGATAAACTAATGTGGATAAGAAGAGAACCCTGCCTCTCGAACTGATCATTTTTAACACTGCAGTAGAGCATGATGATTTACAACAAGTGGCTTACAGATCATTTTTTTTGACTTATGATTCCTAACCTACTTCTGAAGTATTTATTTTTTCTTGTTAATGACATTTGTACTTTTTAGTAACTAAAATGTCCAAATACATTTTGGGATAGGGTGGCAATATGCGCCGTTCATACGGGACACGTCCCAGCCAGGATTTTAATAATGCCTAAAATATCCAGGTTTTGGCTATTTGCACTGTGCAGGTTGATCGTTGTGTAACATTCATGAGAGCTATAAAAAGCAGAGCAGACAGCTCCTTATGCGTTCGAATCGCTTTCACGTGTTTGTTCGTTCGTTTGACTTGAAGCATTGTGGTGCACTTTGTTGTTGTTTTTTTGGGGGATTTGTGCGCAGCGACGCGTCAAGTCAATCGAACGAACAAACACGTGCGCATATTTGCATCGCTTTGATCGTTCCCTCTAGATCTCACGTTCTCACACGCAGCCCCACGATTGGTCTATTACACACAATACCTGCATGTTATTGGTCAAACTGCTCTGGTTGTTTTAGGCAATATTAAAATCCTGGCCAGGACGTGTCCCGTATGAATGGCGCATATGGTCACCCTATTTTGAGACCACTTGAACAGTGAATTGGAGTCAACATTCAAACAGCGAGATCTTTTTCAAGTACTAACTACTTTAATTAACCAGATACAGTGGAAACATCATTACTTGGGACAGTAGCTGAAGGGTGTGTCTCTCAAGAGGATGAAGGAATGAGAGATTTAAAGGACCTCAGAGGCATCGCAGTTCTCAGGGTGTCCTGTTTCAGGAGGATGCCATTAAAAAGACTCTCTTCCTGTCTCATGTGTCCAATCTCTTGAAATATGCTGTCACACTCACTCTCAATAGAATGACATAGATATACAGTACTATACTAGTCTGAGTGTTATTAAATGTTCATGGCTTGTAGGTGAGGTCCTACAAGTTAGTGGTTTCCGTTTGACTTTTGTTTGACTCCACTGAACAAATGATAAATTTGAAATGAATTAATTTAAATCTAATGCAGCTAGTAGTTCAAAAAGTTACTGGCCAGTGATTTTTATTTTTACAATTATATATATATATGAAGAGTTCAGATGCAAAAGCCTCTAAGTGCCATCTGAAATTTTCATCTAAAATTAGGATTTTTATCAGGCTCCAATATTTATGTTCAGTTATTTCACTTTAATAGCCTGGAAAAGGACCTGCACATTGCCATTAAAGTAAAATGACTCAACCTAATCATAGGAGCCTATTTTTAGATGAAAATTGCATATGGCACTTGTGACACTTTATATATATATATAAATATATATATATATATATATATATATATATATATATATATATATATATATACTATATATATATATTTGTGTTTTTTTTTTTTTTGTTAAAAGAAACTTTCATTCAATAAGGAAAATAAATTAGACTTTCTTGAGCACTAAATCAGCATATTAGAATGATTTCTGCAGGATTTTGTGGCAGTGAAGACTAGCATAATGACTGCTGAAAATTTAGCTTTGCCATCCCAGGAATAAATTACATTTTAAAATATATTAAAATAGAAAATAGTTATTAAAATTGTTACTAAATATGCAAGTAATATTTCTGTCCACACTGCAGAAACACTCGTGAAAACATTAAGACACTCCAAGAAAATATTGCAATAGAAATTATATACTTGGAAAACCAGGAAATATCAGAAATTCCAAAAGTGTGACTGGAAAACTCATGGAAATTAATTATATCTTAAAAGTTATCTAGAAAAGTTATCTCAGGCTAGAAATTACTCTGTGAATGCAATAATTATATATATATACACAGTACAGACCAAAAGTTTGGAAACATTACTATTTTTAATGTTTTTAAAAAGAAGTTTCTTCTACTCATCAAGCCTGCATTTATTTGATCAAAAATACAGAAAAAAATGTAATATTGTGATATATTATTACAATTTAAAATAATTGTTTTTAAATGTATTATACTTTAAATCATCATTTATTTCTGTGATGCAAAGCTGAATTTTTAGGATCATTATCACATGATCCTTTAGAAATCATTCTAATATGATGATTCATTATCAAAGTTGGAAACAGTTCTGCTGCTTAATATTTTTTCAGAACATGTGATACTTTTTTAGGATACTTTGATGAATAAAAAGAAAAAAAAAGCTATGTTTTTAAAATATAAATATTTTGTATTAACAATATAAACTACTGGTCAGTAATTTGGGGTCAGTAATTTTTGTTTTCTTTCTTCTTTTTAAATAAAATCAATACTTTTATTCAGCAAGGATGTGTTAAATTGATAAAAAGTGATAGTAAAGAAAAGATATTATTAGAATATATATTATTAGAAATTTTATTTTTTATTTTGAATAAATGCAGTTCTTTTTAACCTTTTATTCATCAAATATATTAGACAGCAGAACTGTTTCCAACACTCATAATAAATCAGAATATTAGAATGATTTGTAAATGATCATGTGATAGACTGGATGTTACATATGACACTGAAGGCTGGAGTAATGATGCTGAAAATTCAGCTTTGCATCACAGGAATAAATTATTTTTTAAAAGTATATTCAAATAGAAAACTATTATTTTAAGTTGTAATAATATTTCACAATATTACTGTTTTTTCTGTATTTTTGATCAAATAAATGCAGGCTTGATGAGCAGAAGAAACTTCTTTCAAAAACATTAAAAATAGTAATGTTTCCAAACTTTTGGTCTGTACTGTATATATATATATATATATATATAAAATTGATAAATTATTCCTGATAAATGACTGGAAAATCATGGAAATGTCTATACTCTATATATATTTTTCTAACTGTTTATGATTTTGTAAGTATGATCTCTGGAAAATTATTTCTAAAAATCCGTGACTAAGAAATGGTAGCCCTGTAACTAAAGTAAGCAGAAATCAGTCTTAGTGTTTAATAGTGTTCCTGTAGCTCAAGTAGTAACGCATTGTGTTAGCAAGCAGAAGGTTGGTGGTTTGAATCCCAGGGAACATATGTTAGGATAAAATTGTTAGCTTGAATGCAATGTAAGTCGCTTTGGATAAAAGTGTCTGCTAAATGCATTAATTTAATTTAATCCTTCTCCTTGGTATCGTCCTGCTAGCTCTGTTTCTCAACAAATACAGCACCTTTTTTCACTTTATTGCCAACCTAATCGCTGCCCCATAAATGCTTAATTTTTCATGAACAAGAAAGCAAAACAAGCAAAGATGTGCCTCTCCTCCATCACTTAGACACTGCATTCTGTCAAAGTTCCTCCAGACTGTTTAATGGCAACTCAGGGCTGGTTCCATTAGCAATTAGAAGTGTTCAGTTTGGGACTCATTAAATTACTGGACCTCGTCAGAGGAGTCTGTGGTTACAGTATCCATCACAGGCCGTTCAGAGGCCTACACTCTATCTTTATGCAAAAGAGCCAAGCTCTGCCAGTGGGCTTCATTCGTCAGCGCTCCGGTGCCAGAGCAGGTCACTCTCTCCTGATGACTGATTCGTCTGCTTGCCGTAACAACTAGTAAGGGCAAACTTGCATCTGGCTGAATGTATTCATAAAGAGGATGAATGAATTCAACAAACATATGCTAAGAACATAGACGGCTCAAGTTTTATGTTTAGATGGTGAATTATTTGCAAAAGAACATCTATTGGATCAGTCCAGTGAAAAGTGTGTGGGGAATTATGAGACTCTTTAAATCACAACAGGGATCATCTTTTGAAATGTATGTGGAATATTCAAGAACAACAGAAAGAATGTTGGAACATCCCAACCTGATAATTTTGTGTCATAAATCTACGGATATTGTGGTTGGGATTATGATATTCAGACTAACACCTTAAACACCTAAACATGGTTTATTGCATTCTGTACGGTACTTAACAGTGCTTGTATGTTTACAGAGACTGTGGCCACCTGAGAGATTTCACCGCAAGAATAAGGATTAATACAGAGCGTCTAGTATTCGCATGTAAGGTATAATGTCTTTCTTTACCACAGACGTCTCTCTTTTTCTCTGTTTTGCATGTTTGTGTGGGAGATCAGCCCAGTTTGGCTGAGACTGCCAACTCTCAAGTGTCTGTTACTGGGGCTGTGGTGTACATGGGTCTTCTTGCATGTTTCTCTAACACTTGATTAGACAGAAAATGCCATGATACATTTCCCAAATTCATTTTTACAGTCAAAACAATCTGCCGTGAACACAAACACATCACTGGCTAAGAATAAAATCAATATGTGCACATAGTGTTGATTGTGTTGCATGTGATTGGGAAATACAGCAGAATTATGACAAGGCTTGTCTTATGGACATAGCAAATTTGTATTAATTGATAGTATTATCTACTACTCAATTAATACGGTTTTCTAGAGTTGTTAGAATTATCGTAAGTATGGCAACTTGGAGATTGCCTTTAGAATTGCTAGTTCCCTTTTAGGTTGGTGACCAACGAATTGGGATGTCACTTAGAGAGACCAATCCACTTTGAGTCTACACTAAATGAGCCAATGTACATTGGCATGCGATGACTGCATCCAGCTGCCGCTGATCGCAGCGAGAGTATAACTAGGCAGCAGGTGCAATGCATGCTCAGTTTTTTGCTTCAAAGCTGAGCGATCACATCAATTTACTCCTGACTACTCTACTGAGAGAGGACTGAATTCAAGTTTATTTGTATAGCGCTTTTTATGATACAAATCATTGCAAAGCAATTTTACAGAAAATTAAGTCTACAATATTTAGTAGTAGCTTATAAGTGGTGACTGTCAGTTTATGTGCATATGACAAGAATTTTCAAAAAAAATTATACAAGACATAGTCAACCAGACGATGAACACTATTAACTGCAATTATTATGTGATTGCATAGTAAGTAGCAATATTTGTTAGTTCTGTATGTTGTTTCAGGGTTAGCATCATCTGAGGTCTTCTGAGGGGTTGGCATCATCTCTTCTCAGGTGTTCTGGATCCATACTGAAGCTTGTGTAAATCCTAGTTACCACGGGATGAGTTCAGCATGCTATTTTGATCTCTTGGTGTTGGCGATGCGGCATTGTATTTGTAAACATTTGACGATGTTGTGCAGGGTTTCTGCAGGATTTTTAAGCTCTAATTTAAGACTTTTTAAAACTTTTTTTAAAACCTAAACAAATTAAATTAATACCATATGAGCAGGGTAGGGCAATATCTATACCATATAAAATTGTAAAATTACTGTAAAAAGCATAATTTACAAGTTTTACATTTTATAAAATGATAAACTTAAAATTTTAGCCTTTAAACCATTTTTAAGAAAATGGATTTGGAGATTGATTGAGTCAAAAGCAGGGCTCTGAACCGGTTCAAGGAACGAAAATGAAAACCGGAAAAGAACAAAATTTTTATAGGAACAGAACCAGAAACAGAAACAGAAACTAAATCAAATTTTATAGTTCCGAACAGAATCGAAAATGGCCATTAACCGGATAATTATATTATTTTATCGTTCCATTTAATATTTGAAATTTGCTGTTAACCAATCACGAATTCCAGCAGTACGGCATATGCAAATGTGACGCTGAAGCCAACGAGTGAAATGTCCGCTCAGCTGTGAACTCATCATAGCTAAGTCGTAATGGTAATGCACCACCTTCAGGGCCGGATTAGGACCAAATTGGGCCTGATGCTGCAGCACAAAAAGGGCCTATTTTTTTTCTCTGTGTTGGTGCATGTGCATTCGACACTCCAGCATGCTTAGCCTTTCCTGCCCAACTGAGGACCGCAGCTCTCCTTTGATTACTCCCAACTTTAAGAAGCTCCGCTTGGCGGAAGCATTGGACACCATCATGCACAGATAGATGCGCAACCCAATTTCGACATTTGGAAACGTCTGAGAATGATTCAGCGATGGCAAAAGCTCGTACAAGGCTCTGCTGAATCATTCACAGCCACCGGTTTCTGAGTGTGCTTGAATGCAGCAAACTGTATCAGCTAATTTTGACCGATTAATAATTAGTTTAATGGTTTAAAAAGTCATTTATTCATTTTCAGGTTTGCTGCATGGTTAAAATATGCTACGTGTATATGTATATATAACTGTGATGTTACTGACTAGGGATGTTAATTTCGGTTATTTTTCCTAACCAATGCTCCTTAACCGATTATTAACTGTTTACCGACAAGATTATTTTAAATAATAATAATTGAATGTACAAACACTATATAATAAATAAAATTTTAGCATCCAGATACGTCGGGAACATGGAAACATTTGAGAGAGGTAGGCATCAGCTTCACCTTAGATTAATTTGTTTTTGGATTGACGTCTTCATAGCCTAAACTTTAGAGGATTTGTTTTGGAGAGAAACTAACAACTGTTTTTATAATGTTTGTAAACATTTTGGTTTAGACTACAGGCATTTTAGCCTTCATTATTTTGGAAAGTAATAGGGCTAACAAAACGCAATCTTATACAATTGTTTTTTTTTTTTGTTTAGTTTTTTTTAATAACAATGCAGCAAACATTTTTAAATATCTTAAAAATACTTTAATGTCTTTAGACTGTTGATAGATTTTTTTTTTTTTTTTAGTAGCTTACATTTGCCCAAAATCTAGAGAAGATGCTGCTGTGACTAAGCATTAGATCTCTGTTTTTTCCTTTTCTTTTTGAGTAAAGAAAACGCTGCACTTTATTATTATTATTGTTATTAGGCAAATTATAGGCAAAGAATATTGTTTTAAAAAAAATAACTTTATTAACTGGTATTTCTTCCACGCGAACGTCTCAGGTTACGAATGTAACCATGGTTCCCTGAGAGGGAACGAGACACTGCGTTCTCTGAGGGGACACTATGGGGAACACCTCGTCGTGACCTGTGTCTGAAGCAAACTTTGAAAAACGCCAACGTGTTGGCCGGCGACAGCCTCTGACGTCACTACCAGCGCGACTATAAATACGCGCCCGTAGGACCCGTCACTTATCTTCTTTGTGAAGCTTGCGTCCGAAGCATGGCAGGGAGCTAGAGGACGCAGTGTCTCGTTCCCTCTCAGGGAACCATGGTTACATTCGTAACCTGAGACGTTCCCTGTCAAGGGAACTTCGAACTGCATCCTCTGAGGGGACACTATGGGGAACAGTATACCCACACCGCCATGCTGAGGGGAGTGCAGGCCAGAATCATGGCAAACACTAAGTACCAACTCTACCATTTCACCGGGAGTCGCCCCTGGGATGGTTCGACGGCTGTCTATGACATTATCCCTTATGGCCAAAGGCCTAAGCTACATACCCAACTTACCTGTAGGGCCTTGGCTGCTCTCACAGTGCGTCTCAAAAACAGTATGTAGTACTGGAGCGCTCTGTTGAAAAAACCGAGAATTCAGTCTCCTATGAGAGGAGGGCTCCGAGCTCAGAGTGGCATGCTCATAGGCGACCCTTTTCCTTTGGAAAAGGGGAGCGCTGCTAAACTACCACTATATGTGGGAGTTCACCTACAGAGAGGCCTAGAGAGGCCTACTACTTGTTACCAGATAACCACCTTAAGTGGAAACTGAAAGTAATCTAGAACTCAACTCCAGGGAGGCCTGGTGAGGCCTACTACCTGACAACCACAAAACATGGGAGTTCACCTACAGAGAGGCCTAGAGAGGCCTACTACCTGTTACCAGATAACCACCTTAAGTGGAAACTGAAAGTAATCTGGAACTCAACTCCAGGGAGGCCTGGTGAGGCCTACTACCTGACAACCACAAAACATGGGAGCTCGCTTACAGAGAGGCCTGGAGGGACCTACTACCTGAAAAACCATGCTATTTAGTGGAAACGCACAGTATGTGGGAGCTAAACCTCCAGGGAGGCCTGGTGAGGCCTACTACCTGAAAACCACAGTATGTGGGAGCTCAGCTTCAGAGAGGCCTGGTGAAGCCTACTACCTGATAACCACAATATGTGGGAGTTCACCTACAGAGAGGCCTAGAGAGGCCTATTACCTGTTACCAGATAACCACCTTAAGTGGAAACTGAAAGTAATTTGGAACTCAACTCCAGGGAGGCCTGGTGAGGCCTACTAGCTGATAACCACAGTTCGTCCACACAACCTCTCATGTTGAGGGAAGCGATGCTTGAGGTGTATAACAAACACACACTGGTTGAATGAAGCCCATGGAACCCAGGGCTAATCATCTTAAGAAAGGGAACGAAACGGAGCGCGTAACCCCTACCGTACAGGATTTCAGAAAGTGGGCAAAATCTTGCGTGCACACTTACCACTTACGTGGATTTCAGAAAGTGCGCAGAGTCTTGCGTGCACACTTACCACTTATGTGGATTTCAGACAGTGCGCAAAGTGTTCACGTGCACACTGACCACCATGTGGTTTTGAGAAAGTACACAGGCTTAGCGTTTGTACAGAAAGGTTCCTAAGCATCGCAGAGGCGCTGGATCGCACGGGAGAGGCAGGCTCCAACCCTCAAGCGAGGGGAGCATCACCTGAGGCAGTACATACAGAAGACTTCCGTAACTACCACCTCCCCGGATGCGCCAAGCGGCCAGGCTTTCCACGTTTGAGAAACTTTCCACCTAACCTCGATCAGGTGGAGAGCTGGTGACTACAGGGGGAATTAGGCAGGGGAGAATAAGAACAGAAGTTAAAAACATCCAAAGGAAGTGAGTAACTCCTAGGTATCGCTCCGATCCGGATGAGGACGCTGCCTCGTCTGAATCACATCCCTCAGACCCTGCTTACCTCTTCGTGACCCGCGATTCCTCTTGCCCCTGCCCTTAGGCACTAGCCTTCTGTGCCCGCCTTCGATCCTCAGATCGAGATGGGCCAGGACCCCTTTGTTCTTCGGGCTCGGACCTGGACCTTCGTGGAATGAAGGATTTAAAGGCAGCTGAGCGCGCCCTTGACTCCTTGAACTTTTCGACCACCATCTCGACGGAGGTACCGAAAAGCTCAGAAGGCGAGACCGGAGCATCGAGAAGAAACCCCCTTTCTTCCCTCCCGATGTCTGCCAGGTTCACCCACAGACCCACAGTCTCTCTGTTACCACCATGGCCGTCATAGAACTACCCATGGCGGAGGCGGCCTGCTGAAGTGAAATGAAGTGGCATTTAGAATACGGTTTAATGCAGCTATGAGGGATATGGAATACTTTAACATGCAGTTACAAATGCATAAATAATGTTTTGATATTTTAAACATAAAACATTGAAAGCTGATGACTGAAATTATTTTAAAAATGAAAAGGTACCTTAAATGTGAAAATAAAACTACCAGTAGGTGGCAGCCATCACTGTTTATAAGTGAGTCATTGACTTAAGCTGTTAACGTTTTTAATGTGGCTGACACTCCTTCTTAGTTCAAACAAACCAATATCCCGGAGTAATTCATTTACTCAAACAGTACACTGACTGAACTGAAGATGAACACCGAGCCGAGCCAGATAATGACTCGTTCACGAGTCAAGGACCGGTTGCATTGGTTTTTGGATCACCAGTAGTACTTTCGGACAGTGCGATTCAATAAACTGGTTGAAGAAAACGGCTCACCGGTTCTTTTGCGCTCGACGTAATGGCGTCATTGGCGATGATTGCACTTGATTCAAGCCTTCGGTTTACCTGGGCTCATAACATTAGCACAGAATCAGTTCAGAATCAATCACCAAAAGAATCACTTCAGTTCAGATGCTCTGTGTGTCGGTCTGCTTCACACTAAATCACACATGCGCAGTTATCATCAGCTCCTCGGTTCTCGAATCGGACACGTCTGACAGAAACGTTTCTTGACTCGTGAACGAGTCAGTCTATTCTTCATTATCTGGCTCGGCTCGGTGTTCATCTTCAGTTCTCTCTTCACAGCAGTTCAGTCAGTGTACTGTTTGAGTAAATGAATTACTCCTGGATATTGGTTTGTTTGAACTCAGAGGGAGTGTCAGCCACATTAAAAAAGTTAACAGCTTAAGTCATTTGTGGATTAATGCGTATTGGAGACGCGAACCATTTAAAACGATTCAGTTCGATTTGGTGAACTGGTTCAAAAAGATCCGGTTACATCGAATGATTTGTTCGCGAACGGGATATGACAAACTGCTTTGTTTTGAACTCTCTCACAACAGACACGGAAGAGAAGACAATGCTGAATAAAGTCGTAGTTTTTGCTATTTTTGGACCAAAATGTATTTTCGATGCTTCAAAAAATTCTAACTGACCCTCTGATGTCACATGGACTACTTTGAAGATGTTTTTCTTACCTTTCTGGACATGGACAGTAGACAGTACACACAGTTTCAATGGAAGGACTGAGAGCTCTCGGACTAAATCTAAAATATTTTAAACTGTGTTCCGAAGATAAATGGAGGTCTTACTGGTTTGGAACGACATGAGGGTGAGTTATTAATAACATAATTATGATTTTTGGGTGAACTATCCCTTTAATACTAACTTGTTTATTAAACTGTTGTATAAAATCAATATCACATTTGTAATCATGCTGACTTTTGGAACTAAAATGGCACTCCTAGTGTGATATTAATTATATGAAATGTTATAAATATATTTTTTATGCATTTTTTAATTATTAATGCAGTGAAAGAACGCACTCTAAATGCGCATGCACACTATATACGATATACTCATAATATCAAATCGCACATTATCAAAAAAACAATTATGATATTATCACAGACCATACATATTGAACACCCCTATGTTTGGATTTTTATAATGTGTTGTCTTCTTATCGATCCACCAGCTCACATTTAAAGCTCTACATGTTTGCAGCGTAAAAACATGGGTCGATTTTTGCAGTGGTCTGAGCTCTTAACAAAACAAGTTTTATTGAAAATGTATGTGAGGATATATCGCTGCAATGGTTTGGCATATTGAGACCAAACTTGGTGTCTGTTATAACAAGCATGACCCGAGGCTAGTGGTCAGGAAATATGAAAAATGGAGTGCATGATGCCAAGTCGAACCATACCCAATTTTCCCATTTCAGCCATTTTGTGTGTTCGCCATTTTGAATTTTGACAAAATGCTATATTTTACGTATGCATTTGTATGTGTCATTACGAAACTTGATATGTGTCTTCGGCACCATGTCCTGACAGTATTCAAAAGTTTTGGGGGTAATTATAATGAAATTTTAAAAAATGCTACTATTTTTTGCTTGTTAGCTTATTGTAATGAGACTGATGTCACAGCCATTTTGACTAAAATCACATTAAAATGGTTTTATTTACTCATTGCTGCAGTTGGTCTGATGCTTGCTTCTGTATTGCTTAGCCCAGTAATTACTGCTTGTAGCTATATTTTTCGTTTATTTTATCTCTATTATGCCATTTCCTAATCTGTCTTTCTGATAAATCTGTCATTGTGTACTATGAATATTGTTGCCTCTGTGATAAACGACTTACTGTGTGTGTCTCTTTTGTCAGTCACTTTGAATAAAAGCGTCTGCTGTGTGCATAAATGGAAATAAAAAAAAAATAGTACATTAAATATATTCACTATTCAATATTGAGAAATAAGAAAGCACATTAGGTAACATCAGCTATAAAAATATAATACATGCTGAGGTTACTACATATCTTTCTTCATCTTTTAAAGCAGCATTTTAATTGATTTATATGATGAACTGTCAATTAGAATAATGTAATGCTGAGACAAAGAATTAAAGGTTTTTTACAGTTTGGAAAGTCCTTATTACAGTAATTATGATATTATATGAATGCACCATCAATGTCTTAAATTAGTTGCGAATAGACTTCTTCTATATGTTTTCATTTGATTGTTTGGTTTCTCTATTTTTATTTCAGAGCATGCAGGTCTGGCAAAAGTGCACAAGAAGGGAGAATGGGTTAAACTGGGCAGACACACACACACAAATATTTTTTTCTTTCCCCACTCTCTCTGTCTTGTTTTCTGTCTGATTCACAGTGGCGTAGGGACACCACAGGACTGGCATGGTTTGTACTGCTGGCACGGGTCACATGGAAAGATAACACACACATTACACACAGCAGCTCTCAGGACACCCACAGCGTTAAAGACCTAACAATAGGAACCACATCAACACTAGTGGAAACATATAATTTAAAAGAGCTCTTATAATATTTCAATTGTGAACAAAGTATGCCAAAAACGCAAGAAAAGCCTTATGCATTTTAAAAGAGGAATTTGTGCTGGATTCATGAATGGAATAAGAGCTTATAATGGGTTTGCATTTCAAGTTGATAAATAATAAATGTTACTTATTACATTTACATTTTACATTTAGTCATTTAGCAGATGCTAAAGTGACTTACAAATGAGGACAATGGAAGCAATCAAAATCAACAAATATTAATATCATCATGCTGGGAAAGTGTTGATTTTTGCTCATTTAAACCATTTTAACAGTTATTTCAGAATGGAAAAGGAACTACGCTTTGTCTCTCTCTGTCTCTCTTAGGGTGGAAAATTGATGTCTCCCTTTCCTATGATAAAGCTGTTGCCTGTGCACTGGAAAAGTGAAATCCATCATGCGACAGAGAGGGTTTATTCCACCATTCCGCCCCATTGAGGCCCGTAACACGTATGTGCTCTTGCCATGCATCATTTACCCATAACACCCCTCTCGCGCTCTCTTTGTGTCAGTTGTCGGTACCGTCTTTTGGCTCGTTGTAGCTTGCATGCAGTCTTTTGCAGGATTGATCCGATGTAGTTTTTTTTTGCGGGTAGTTTTGTTCTGCGCTGCTGGGTCTAGTTCACAGACATCAGCGGCTCCTTTATATTGTCAGACTCCTTTTGCATTGTTCCTGCAGGCTCTGCACGGACATAAACCCACATGCACTTCTACTGCCAAGTGCTTGGTATACTATTTCAACTTCTTTCTGACAGGATAACACTTTGCTACAACTTTCAAGGTTTTTCTAGAGAAAGAGCGAGGAATTTGTGTACAGGAAGGTGAAATGACACTAAATTGCTGCGAGCGCTGAAATTTTGAGCTGCTTCGGTTGATACATTGAGAACCGCTCTGGGTTAGTTTGATTTAAAATATACAAAAACATCAACCAGTGTAGTTCCACAATGCCCAGAGCAAATAAACAAAAATTTACATTCACAGACATGGCCTTAAGAGCTCGTTGAATAAATTGCTGTGTTTATCTGTGGAGGTTTCATGATTTTGTGGCAATAAAACGCCTCCACTTAGATGAAAATATTCAAGAGACGTCTTTATTGGCAAAACAAGATTAAGCAAACGCAGCTGCTGTTAACGTATGCTATCAAGACTTCTTGTCTCCTGTAGCTTGTGTATGGATACACAGTAATTCACATGTGTTAAAGAATCAGATTAAATTGTAGAAGGTTGTCATGTGACCATGCGATACTTTTGGTTGTTAGTTGGCTACAGGTTTTCCAGTTATCCAACTGTTTTAGAAGGTAGATCACATGAGTAACTGTTTCTCATGTCATCTAAAATGACTAACTGAAAGCAGTCACTTTGTAAGTCTGAATCGTTGCAGATATAAACATTTAAAGAGATGATTTAACCCAGATTTAAAATTCTATTGTCATTTACTCAGCCTCATGCTATTCCAAACTTTTATTACTTCGTACATTGTAAGAAAATACAGTTACATCATAATTTTGGCAGCTGTGTTTGCAAGAATAATTTTGTAAAATATACTGAAAAAAGCGTGACACACACGCTACTGTATAATTGGAAATCCTGTATAATTCAACCAATCCAATAACGACTTTGAAACTCCTGAAGTGTTTCCACCTTTTTGTTTCCATGTCTCCATTGGGTGTGACGTCTGAGGCTGTGACTACCTAGACACCAACTCTGTAGTTAAAAACAGTCCCTAGCTGTTTTTGCATGATCAAAGCTTGCACAAATCGAACAACATAAACAAATGGTGACACCCGACTTGTGAGTAACCGATCCCTTGCATTCCCATCTGTGTCTGCACATGGGTCACTCTCATGGCCAACATCTCTTGCCCTTTAGAATTGCTCTCTGTGACCTGCAAATAATCTATTCCATTTCATCCAAACCTGCTTGTGCTCACCTTAGTGTTGAGCGATGCAAATGTTTGTCCTGCTGAGCTGTGTTCAGGTTGTGAGGGAGCTGTAGCAGATAATGGCATCAGGTTGGTGGGTGGGTGGGTGGGTGTGTGTATGAAGGTGTCTGGGGAGCAGTCTACACCTGCTCACTCTCTTCAGTGCCCACTGGGGGCTGGATTCCCAGAATGCCTTTCAGGCAGCTGTTGACAGCCAGCACTGTGCCCTGGCCCCCCAAACGGCTCTGGGGATCAGCTGCTTAAGAGTGTTTGCGTGTGTATGTTTGAGGGGGTTAACACAATGTGTGTTCTGTAGAGAAAGTCATAAGAGACTTGTTGTAAGTGTGTTGTAAGTATGTTATGTTATGTTATGTTATGTTATGTTATGTTATGTTATGTTATGTTATATTATGTTATGTTATGTTATGTTATGTTATGTTATGTTATGTTATGTTATGTTATGTTATATTATATTATATTATATTATATCCATCCATTTCCTAAACTGCTTGTTGTCTATTGGATCATAGATGGGAAAAACACCCTGGACAGATGTCCAGTCCATTCTATTCTATTCTATTCTATTCTATTCTATTCTATTCTATTCTATTATAGTATATTATATATGTGTGTATGTACAACAATGTAGATAAAATAATGCATAAAGGGATCAAAGGTGTGTTGTGAGGAAAAAAAAATCACAAGTTAAGTAATAGTTTGATTTCTATTTATTTATCATGTATTTTTATTTCCTAATATATTGCCTTATTAAGTATGAAAGTATGAAAAGTCTTATTTTAGGCTTTATTTATTTGTTTATTTTTACATGTATATAATTTTCTAGAGTTCAAGTAATGACAAAACTATATAAGGTATAATATTTGTCAAGTGTGTGTATATGAACAACCTTATGCTTAACAGGCAACACCTTTGAATTAAAACTCTTAATTTTTCTCTTTAATTAGGGAAAACTTTTATGATATAAAAAATAAAAATCTACTTATTTTTGCCCATTACCAAGATTTCACTTGGCATGCAAACATATTTAACATAATTCTTTTCAATATGCTTATGTCTGTGAGAAGAAACTCAAAATCTAAAATTTAAAATCTCATGTAAATATAGTTGTTTTTATAAAGTTTAGTTTTTAATTTGAAAAATTATTATTATTATTATTTAAATGTTTTCCTACAGTTCAGTTCATGAAGAATAATGGCATAATTGTTCATATTGAAATTAGCATACAAAAGTGAACCAAATCTGAAAGGAGTTTTCTCCTGCTTGGTACAGTTTTAATCCCAACTCAATTATGACAATATTATTCATCACAACATTTATCACATGTCTGTTTCATCATGAGGTAGTTGGTCGTAACCAGCCATAGTCTATCTGTGTATATCAGATTGCATGCTCACACATTCCCTCAACAAGAGTTAAGAGACCTCTCGAGTTCCCTCACACAGTTGTACCCCGATGTTAATTTTCACCCTCCAGTTACTGACCCCTCTCACCTCCAAACATGACCTACATAAAAGGTCTGAACCTTCCAGTGACCCACGTCTGTACACACACGCAAACAAGCACATTTATACTCTCAGTGTCTCATTGTAAATCACAAGGCTCTAACTTGGCTTGAGCTTTAGTCGTTGGCAACTTGCTCTACAAAATAAACAAAGTCCACTTTTAGTCCATTTTAGTCAAGGAGTATGATTACATGTAAAATTTTACACTGGTAACAGTGTAGTTATCAAGGAAATGCTTTGAGCGAAATGTGATCAGCATACCTGCAGTTATCGAAAAGTGTTTGGAATATTGTAATTATGCTGTTTAACTGTCTGAAGAACTGAGTAAGAATTGCAGAGAGAGATGATAGCGTTTCTCAGTCTATTTGTGGTAACTTGAGCGAACATGTCACAGTGGAGCCCCTAGCCAAACCAGATCAAAGGCCTCTACACAGCCAAAGGGGTCTCTTTGTTCAGTGTGATCTCATGTCCCAGCTGGCTTATGTCATCCTAGCAGTACAACATTACAGTACAACCTGCCCCAAGGCTGGCTCAGGTAGAAAACTTTATAATAGTCTAATAAAGCACATGCAGGTGTGTGCAAGCAGGTGAGCGACTGCATGAGACTCCTAATAATAGTGTTCTAATAACAAAGCTCCATTGTGTTTTTCTTGCACCTTAAGTTCAGCAAAAAAACATTTTTGATCTTGTTGGTATTTATATAAGATGCAAAACTAGCACACTAGCAGTTTTGATTGTGTGTATTTTTTCACTTACGTTTTTACATGCATACAACTTTTGGTCAGCTTAAATATGTTTGTGAATCTTCTGTTTGTGTTTATCGGATATAGAATGAATGCAGTTAATTCATGATTTAATTATCATTTACTTGTGGAGCTTTGACAATTCCTCGCCAATGATGAATGTTGATTTAATTATTTTATATATATATATATATATATATATATATATATATATATATATATATATATATATATATATATATATATATTAGTAGTAGCATACTGGTATTTGACCTATATTATGAATTACTAATTATTATTATTATTATTATTACAGTTTTTTTATGAACTTTTTTATTTAATACACTTTAATAATCTGAAGATCCATTTCCCATTATAAATAACCTTTTATAGGAAGGTGCCATGGATGTTAAAGGTTTTTAAAGGAACCTTTATTTTTTTAAATAAAGTTTTACATACATCTGAATGCTAATGCGATCATGATAGGCTCAGACGACTCTTTGAAATATTCCACCAGCCCAAATGTTAAATAGTGTGTTGAACGCAAATGTAGATGTTGCTGACTGTCAGTTTTTACTGTACTCATGTGAATCTGTCCGTATTTCCACTAACACAGGGGTTTTATTTTCCCAGGAACTTTGCCACTGCACTATAAACCACAGGCTGCGTCTGCCAGTGTGAAGCGAACACCATGTTCTGTCTACAAGAAACGGGGTCCGTGCCATGCATCGCTCAAGAACATTCCCCTTATTCCAACAAAGTTCACACTACCCTCTGCCAAATGGCCAGCCAGCCTCTTCACAGGTCCTCCAAAACCTTCTCCACAACACCTGTATTGAGAGATGTGTCTATAGCTCCAAACAGAGGTGAGTTTTAGAGCCTACTTCCCACTTAATCACAAACCATCTTTACAAGTCAAAGTCTGTTGCTTTGAATACTATTAATGTTCAGAGACATTTGGAGCTATTGCAAACTAGTTTATTTGCACAATGCAAACTTCAGCTTAGGATAGTTTAAGGAGAAAAATTAGGAGTCCTTAAAAAATTTCTTCAGATGCGTGGACTAGGATTTTTCCACATTTTCCAGCTTGAATTTTAAAGAGGTTTTAATGTAGTTTGAGTGGCTATGCTTTGATATGCGTTCCTTGAATCCACTTGAGAGAAGCCCTCACCGCAGGGGCTACCAAGGGGAAGAGTGCAAAGAAACATAAGCGCACAGGCTCTCCAGATGTGTAATTACTTAATTCCGTTGTATTTGAAACAATGCTATAATTAAAAGGAAGTAGAAAAATTTACCACAAGTAAAGTGGCCCAAATAATTTATGAACAAAACTAATTAAGTTTGTATGACTATTAGTGCAATACCAAAAACAAAATAATATTTCAAAGATGTTGTATCGCAACTTTATTTGGTGATGTTACAGTGTTTGTTCCACACTTTGAATGTGGTGTAATTGTTCATATGGTTTTGGGCCCTGCATTAGTTGTCAATACATTGTAAATCTTAATAAATGTACAACCGTTCAAATAATAATAATAATTTAAAAAGTTAATCGATTTATTTAGAAAGGATGCATTGAATTTATCAAAAGACTTTTACATTGTGTTACCCTTATGTTACTTTGTTTCAGAAAAAGAGTCCAGTTTCCACCAAAAAATACAAATAAATAGCACAATGTTTTCAACATTTATAAAAATTCAGTTGTGCCATCACATGAATACATTACTTATTAAAATATATTCAAATAGAAAACTTAATTTAAATGTTAATAATATATTTCACACTATTTCTGTTTTACTGTACAGTATATTTGGTCAAATAAATGCAGCCTTGGAAAAAAATCTTACCAACCTAAAACTTTTGAACGGTAGACTAAGGTAAAATGTGACTGGAAAGTTTACTATATTACACACACACTCTTTAAAGTGTCTCCTCTTCCACAACTGGGAATTATGGAATACAGTATCTACTGGATAAGTCAGGTATTGGAGACCAATGGTAAAGGCCTCATGATTTTATGACAGATGATGGTCCAATTCTGATGTGTAGCACAACTAGCCATTTAATCAATTACACACACACCCCTGGACACAACAGGTTTTAGGAAGGGTCATTTTAGAAGCCTTGATTGTAACATGCTTACATTTAAGCAAAGACCTCCCATTACATCAAGCCTTTTAAATGATCTCTTTTTGGACTCGCAGAACAGATTTCCATAACAAAAGCATTGGGGTTTAAGTGGCATTTTCTCAGCACAAGACCGAGAAACGTTTTGTTTTAGCTGACAGTAAGCCGGTGAACTTTGGTAGCCCAAAGAAAAAGCCTGCTTTTCATAATATTATATAATCTTATACTCCGTGTTTTACCTCTCACAGATGTTCTGGCTGTGTGTCTGATTTCACTGTTGCGATGTTGACTGCAGATGGGTGAGTAATGTTTTGACAAGAAACCACAACACTGACATTTGTAGTAGCACAGATGCAGTCTGGTATCATTAAAATTACTTTTTCATTTATTTCTTTGACAAACTTCTGAAAACAGTATAGAAAATGCATAGCACATTTTGATTTTCAGGTTTTTCTTCAGACATTTTGAGCCACCAATACGACCAACTGGACACGAGCAACTTAATTGACAAAACACACACACATGTCTCACATTCCCACAGAGAAGCAAAGTTGTGTGACTCCTTCACAGTCTCCGTATCAGCCATTACGACACACAAAGGACCTTCATCCCTGCAGATGGAAGTCTCTGTGTTTAAACATTCACAGCCTAGCCTGAAAAGAGTCACATAATTCCACCAAATTGGACACAGTGATTAGTGCAAGGAGGGAAAAAAAAACAGAGCCCATTCATAACTTCAGCGGCCGGGAGAACGCAATTATTCCCAGAGGGTTTCACAAAGGGTGAGAATTTATGCCGCAAAAGTAATTTTATGTTTGTTTTCTTTATTTTTAAGACATTTGCACAGATCCATCAAACTGTCACGCCTTGTGCATATTTTCAGGAAATGTCTTTCAGCTCGTTTGAGAAAAGAGAGTGAGAGAAAAACATTGGCAGCTAAGTTTATTTCTTTATTTTTTCCTGTCTTGTAGAAAGTTGAAACACAGTTGTGTTTTAGCTTTAGTAAATCACGCTTCTTCATATTTTCTGCTAGCTTAGTTATTCCACTCACTTTTTGTTCATTTTTTCCTGATGGGCCACACTTTTAAACACATTTACTTCAGTGTTTAAAAAAAGTACACAGTACATGCAGACATACTGTAAATTGATGAGTAATCTGGCACATGCTGTTATTCAAGCAAATCATTTTAATGTTGCAGTTATTGTTTTTTTGAGCCATTTTAAATTAAGGGCCGTTCCTTTCTTAACGATGGGGGGGTTTACAACTACCAGGCCTGTTTTTCGAGCCTTGTGTCACATTCCCAAGAATCCTGGCAACTCTTTTGGATGGATGGGATCCTCATGGATATAACGAAGCACAAAGCATGAATAGGATGGTGTGAAAGAGTGATGCTGAAAAGAGAGACTGCACAATGATAAAGGGAGTAAGTGTTTTTAAAGGATTTCTGTATTTATTTGTTTCTTTCTATCTATATTTTCAACAAAAGAAAGTCTGGAAATCTATCAGAAGAGAAGAGAGGGGCAGATAGCATCAGGACAAGTTTGCTTTTGCACTTTTGCATGACCCGGTATGTTAAATAAATCTGGTGGTGAAATATGCCTGCGGAGACAGACAGGTAACCTTTCATTATGGCCATAATCCCTCTTAATAACAGAGCTGTGATGTCTGATATGCCCCATTACCCTGAGCAGCAAAAGACAAGGTGCTGTTAAACTCTTAACAGCAGCCTGAAGATGTGTGAATGAACCACACACACACACACACACACACACCATATAGATGCAGAAAATATACACATAAAAGCACAACAAAAATACACTAAAGACTGTTTTTCTTATATTCTTTAGTGTGTGTGTGTGTCTCACACTTCCATAGACTCAGTGTCATAGATTTTATCATTAAATCTTCATTCCTTAGGTAAAAAGTTAATCAAATCTTAAAAAATTGTAAGAAGTAGTAAAAAAAAAAGTTTGATGGCAATACTACATATCTTCCTGCTAGAGGATTTTTTTCTTAATCTTCTAGTAAAAAATAGCTTCTTGCACTTAAAAAATTTTCTTAATTATATTTAATTAAAAAATGACTGACCTTATGTGCATTATGTAATATTGTGAGGATACTTTTTAGCTTGTGTTCACCCTTTAATTTTCTGCAGTTCAAAATACCAAAAAGTTCAAGAGATACTTTCCAAATGAGAATTTTATTTAATATGAGAACATGGGATCTGCTAATAGTACAGTATTATTCAATCAAAAGGGATGGTTTATTTGCATTTTTTTTTGCATGTTTTTATTTATATAATGTACATTTGTTTAAATGAACAAAACTGTAAATTCCACAAATATTTTTTTCTTTTTCTTTTTATTATTAATCTTATCAGATATATATTTTAAAGAGTAGGCTAACATTTAGATCTGGTTTGTGTGTACTGTTCTTTTTTTTTTTTTTTTTACTTGTTGACCTTCCATACAGCAAAATTAAATAATAATACAAGTACAAATAAATTATTATTAATAATATTAATTTATAGGCTACAATACATTATTACATTACTTCATATGTAAGATCAAAGTCCTTTTATAAATTGTCTCTGGTAAGATATAATAGATTATGTGTTTTATATATATTTCTTCTCCAAGGTCACCAGCGAAAGTATTTATTTATTAAATATCTAATAATAATGACGAATGTCTTTTAAGCTTTTGTGTAAATTAGGCACATCATCATAATGAAATGTAACTTACCTGTACCAGTCCATTCCGTTGTCATAGTTACGGTCGAAGAAGTGCGGCTCGGCTCCGACCGCGCGAATATCTGGATGCACGCGCAGAAACTCCAGCAGCGCGCGCGTCCCCCCTTTCTTCACGCCGATGATAATCGCCTGAGGCAGCTTCTTACTGCCCTCACCTAACGCACTTAGTTTACCTGTATCAAAATACGATTCTCCCGTCTCCAAATCTACATCCCGAGAGTTTGACATCTTTACGTGAGCCTGCAAAACGTGTCTGTCAGCATCAATAACAGATAAACCCTCTTCACGGACACTTTCGAGCTGGTGGATCAAGCTGTGGTGCCTCATCATGGTCCATTTCTGAAAAAGTCTCTTTCTCCTCAGCGACTCAAAATCTTTTTCGAGTTTCGAGGCATAAAATCCCTCCACCGGACCCGCTTCTCTTCTCTCTGTGGGTATACAGGTCCCGCATCGCTCCGTGAGACAGTGGAGAAAGTATAAAGACGTGACTATAGACAGCAACATGACCGCGAAGGTCTTAAAGATGCTCTTGGACGGAGGGTCCAGAAAGACGCGGCTAAATGCCATGTCGGTCCACGGGTGGCATGAGTTGGAGAGACAGCCATGCTATACTGGCATTATTCCGTCTTGCCATCAAAAAATAAGGCAGAGTTTGGAGCTTGAGAGCATCAAAGGTGGATTAGTGTTCGCACGCGCCGCTCTCCAAAAATCCTTGCGCATATGTAAAGCTCCTTGTCGTTATGTAAACAGTTACTAGTCTGAGAATTATTTTTCTGCGAATTTTAAATTACTATGTTGGAGGAGTCCATTTGAATTATTTCTTTAGTTTGTTTTCAATCCAAATATATAGATTATTAGAATTTAAAATTTTAGTTTTTCATTTTTTTTAATCCAGCGTTTGCTTCAAATGATTTGTGAAATTCTGATAGTTCATAGCACTAGTAGCTCACACGTGTGTGCCTTGCATCTAACTTCAGAATGACGTCACCTGAAGTGACTGACATTTCGCGGTCCAATCATGTTCCACAAACCTTTCCCTAGCGCATGTAATTTGCATGCCAGTAACCGGTAGGATGCAGGATGGGCTGAGCAGACTCCGCCCACCTGTCAGTTCGGCCGAGGAACGGTCACGCTCGTGTTCAAAGCAAATGTCACATTGAACGCCCGTGGCCACAACCGAACAAATGCAGGTTTGTAGTTTACGCAAGGTGGTTTTAGAGAAATCAAGACATGGTATGTAGGTTCATAATTATCACCATATTCACAAAATAAATGAAAAAAGTAAATCCACTGCTAAGACTCAAATGGCTCTCCAGTCAACCCTATAATATTATTATTAAGATAGTAAGCATTATTTTACAGTGAATCCCTTACTTAAGTCAGGCCAAAATGCTTGGCCGTTTTGTTTGGAAATATTATATAGAATTTTAAGCTAATTCTAAACATATGATAAGCCACTGAGGAAAAATTTAGTATGAAACTGATACGTTGTTTGATCTCTTGTGCAAGTGTGTGTTTACACAGTCACGGTAATGGTTTAATAAGATTATTTCAGACATGCATTACTGCATGACTAAATCTATAAGCATTATCTCCAAATCTACATTTTGCACTGTGTGTGCACTTCATCATTTGTTTTCGGATGGATAAGAGAGTGAGAAAGAAGCTGGTGTTCATTCCCTCACAGTTTTCACCACTATTTATCTTTTATGTCCTTACATATACATCACTGACAGAAAATTTGGCTGTTCTTTTGCTTTTCCCTTAATGCATCATTCTTCCACCTCCGATTACACTCGGACCTCAGCGCACTTCAGGCCACCAAGGACGACTGTCATTTTTCCCCCCGTTGTTACCGTATTCTCTTTCGTTTTTAATAAGGAGAAGAACACAGTGTGGTGAAATGAAAGTAAAAGCAGCACATTATTTCGTTACAAGTGAACAAGAACAGAACCAAATGTTTCACATCTGCTCCTGTAGTTTGCATCATTACCATGAGAAAGCCAAAGGAGTGTTTCAATGCTGTGCAGCCCACTGCTTCAGAATAGAGATGGAGACCTCAGTCAAAACACCGGCTTGCTTGTGCCAGATGTCCCCATGATGAGGACACAATGCAAGGGCTGACTCGCATTTAACAAATCACACCCTGGCCTTTTTGTCCATCCCGGGAGAAAGGAGAGGCAACAACCATAGCCGGGCCGTCCCCCTGTGATGGCCCCTGGGTCAAATGTTTTTGCACCACCATTATCAGTTTCATGATAAAGGAATGTGCGGAAACGCTGTTTCTGAGTGGAAAGGCCAGTCCAATGAAATTTAAAACGCAGGCTGAGAGAACTTCATTGCACAATATCGTGCCAGTGTTTATGTATTTTTGGGTTTGTCCTTGCAGTTTTGTTACTGCAACTTTTGTAGAAGTATGTGGTTTTTTTGTTCTCTTGAGTAACACTGAAGAGGAAATCTCAGAGCGTAATTATACTGTGCATTTGGTTTGAATCAAAAATGTAAGAGCATATATCCAAATAATAGATAACCCTCTTTTATCTCTGTTATATTTACTCAGGATACTTACAGTGTACTGAAATATAAAACAGGCTCAAGAATCTACAACAAATAATTGCAAGTATCCACTGTCATTTGTTTAGAGAGTTCAGATATATCCATTTTGAAATCAAAATGCAGTTGTTTTTTATTAGATGAACAGCTTTTATCATTCTTTTCCTTGTTTTTGTTAATAGGATCTCAATGTGTTTATGGTCAGCAAAGCAAAGCGTAACCTCAAGACAAGAAGACTATGTATCGGAAATGTGAATCCTGAGCCCCCATGGTTTGCTGCAGTGAAAAGCTTGCTGTAGCTTTCTCTGGACAGCTTTATGTGTGGATTTGGGACATCTCAGCATGAGAGAGACATCTTTACAGCCAGTGCTATCAGAAAAATACAGGGCAGGTAATGCAGTTCAATCACTGAAACAGAAGGGCATGTGAGGTAACTGTCCAGTAAAACTCTGATTTCATGATGTCCAGATAGATAGTTGGACATATAAAGCATAAAAATCTATCTATATGATATATTTGAATATAACTTTTACTTGTCATTTAATACAGGATTGGGTGGGAGGATTTATACATCCAAAGTCTAAGCAAATGGTTAGGAAATGTATTTAGATACATGAACACATCTGTGGTTCAGCCGTGCAAGCAAAGTGTTTTTCCGGTATTGAAGAGGAAGAATGTTCATTCACGACCGCGGAAATGCAAATAAATCATGCTCTTAGTCGAATTAAGAGTCAGAATTGAAATGCTGCTTAAATGTTTAGATCAAGATTGATTGCAAAGAACCACCCAAGGCTTATTTACATCAAATTTTATACCTTTGTGAGTGCCAACAATAGACCCTCAATGTAAAATAGATTTAGAGAAAAAGTGTGACAGCGTTTATTAATCAGATTTTGAATTTCTAATTAAGTGCAAATGTGACAACTGTGTGTGTGATTTAGTGTGTCACACATTCCTACCTCTAAGAGGCAGCAAGACTTAACCCAACTTGGAGAAGGTTTGAGAGGCAGTGCTAAGTCAGAGAGACAAGAGCTGCATGGAGGTCATCCATAGAGAATGACTATTGCATGTATAACACAAATAATATAGATTAAAAATATGAGAAGATACTTAAACGCTTCAAATGGACTTTTGGAAACGTGATACATGACTTCCACAAATCCAGTCCACAAAATAGAGATTCCAGCCGATAGATATGATACTGAAACTTGTTAAATTTCCTGTGTATATCACTCTAATACAATGCTCTGGTCAGACTGTCTCTTTCTCTCTCTCTCTTTCACATTGATCACACTAATGGGCCTGGCTTTGGAGATGAGTCTCGCAACCTCCCCGTGTGATTCTCATCTCAGCTCTCCTCTACCAGAGGCCCTTTGAGAAGATGACTCAGTCATTAGATGGATTGCTTTCTTACATAAACAAAAGTCAGCCGTGTTCCCGACCTCCCTGTTATACTCTGCTGTGGGACCAGAAGCATATGTGATATCAGAAGTGTAGAAACCTAAACAAACTCTTGCAGCTCATTAAAGGTCAAAGAGTAACCGTTCATTAAAAAGCAATACAAACGTGTGACTCACCTTCATGAATTTAAAGTCATGTTTAGATGGAATATAAAAATATATATTTAAATAAAAGATAAAAAAATAGTAGTTGTCAGTGAGATTGTTTTATTATATTATTATTATATGAATTTCTTCTTGTTCTTGCTTTGTAATGATTTGTATTTTAAAAAAGCGCTATACAAATCAACTTGAATTCTTCAATTTTAATTGCTTGCTGTATATAGTTTTGTTATTTTTATTATTATCATTATTATTATTTTTCTTAAAAGCTTATCGCGTGGCAATTTAAAGTGAATTCCAACTCTTGGATTTACTACATTCCTCACAAATTATTTTGAGCCGAGCCAGATGTCATTCTTCTCTGTGTTGGAATGTATGTTGGAATGTAAATGTTAAATGAAAATACCGCAAATGATGGAACACTCCATTCTAAAATCTCCTGATTGACAGGTTCTTTGATTTTTCTCAAAGGGTCTGCAAAGCTTGAAGCAAAAGCTAGAGAGATCTCCCTTCTCTTGCCTTGTCCACAACACCAAAGAGAAGAGCTGGAGAAAGCCACTGAAAGCTTCTGCGTAGGTGGAACCTCTTGTGATGTGCACTCGTACCTGTTTCCAAGTGTACAAGAGGTTATTGATGAGGTGGGGAGCATTGTGTGTAACAATGGTTTTTATTCATTTTTCTCTTCTACAGTATGACTGTCCAAGGTTCCATCTGAGGCACTCAAGGGATAGATGATAAAATTAGTTTTGGTTTTGCACCCAGTTTATCCCATCATGTTGAAATTTCTGAGTTAGTGCTTAAACTTTTGTAGAGAATGTTGGCGTTCAGTTTAGCCACCTGAGTACACATTACCTTCATCCATTCCAAAAACAGTTCATCTTCCTTAATTTGATAGAGTGTGGAAACCCTGCCTTCGACTTTTTGCATGAGTCTTTGACAGTCAAGACAGCTGGATGTAACAGTACCTCAAATAGATGTCATACATGTCAAAAAAGAGGGTAAGAAAAGTGTGGGAAAACTCAAAAAGGAGAAAAATGGAGCTCATACTGCTTTCTAATCAAGCCTGAAAACCAGATTCCTAGCAATCAAACTAAAATACAGAAGGTAATAAAATATTTATTTATTTATTTTTACCTTAGTGAGAGCACAAGGATATTTTTATGCTAGTTTTTGATAGATAATCAGTTATCATTTGCAATCAAATACTGTAGCATTTTTCATCCTTAATTTCCTCTCCCACTGATATTTACATGCAGGAAGATCTGACCCAGTCACACGGAAAATATGTAATGAAGACTATTTGTTAATGTCAGCTTCTAGCCTAATGCTATTAACCAGGACATAAGCAGAGCTCTCATTTAAACAGTTAGCATTTTTTACAAGGTCCAAACTGTATAATTACATTTTTGCCATCCATGACTTGTTAATATTTGCCAGAGCGTGACAGATAGCCTACCTTATTAGCCACACTGCGTAATCAAAGAGTGATGACAAATTAGAGTGATTTTGCATCTGGGGAAAGGTTGAACGAGTAAGCAACATGGTGCTTGTTGCTGCTCTTTTGGCTTTTGTCTTGCTTGCCTTTCAACGGAAAGCTCAATGTCTCTTAAGGGCAACCAAACTGAATTAAAATGGTTGGTTATGCTTGTCTGTCTCATTTATTGTATTAGAAGTTTTCATTTTTCTAAAAAGACTAACTTTTTACTAAAAAGACTGTAAAGTATCCTAATTAGAACCCCTATAGTAAAAAGTGTAACTGAAGAAAAGTTCCCAACTGCAAAAGGAGCGACTCCATTTAAAAATACACTTGAGTGCAACATCAGACGCCTCCAGCACGTTTAAAGGTTTTCACAAGTGCCTGAATAGCTCTATTAGTCTCTAAAGTGGTATGTTAAGGGAGGCGCTGATGGAGACGTTTTTTTTTTCTGTTTGGTTTGCTTTAACGCAGCGGTGTAATTAATACTCTGCAAAATTGTGCTGACCTGTTGGTCTCATTGAGCATTGTTTTTAAGCGAGAAATTACAGTCTGGCAAAGACTCAAAGGCGTCAGACTCTACTTAGTGACTCTGGGTGGGGTCTGGGTGGTTGATAAAGCATTTGAAGGCACACATTACACAAGAAAGGAGGTATAGGTTGTGTGTTTGAGTGTGGTCTGACTGATAAGATATCTGTGTTTAAAAATAGTAATGGGAGACAAATAGTTCGTTACTTCATTAAAACAAATCTTAAGTTATTAACCAGTGTATTCAATGTATAGGCCTTTAAAAACAGCTAGGCAGGGTTAAAATATTTACATAATATTATGCTTTAGGTATGCAGAGATAAATATTTGGTTTATTTAATTCTAGCCAGAAAGAAAATATACATTTAAAGCTTCATTATTATTATTATTATTATTATTATTATTATTATTATTATTGTATTTTTTAACAGATGTTTCTGTTTTTGGTAATTTTTTGTTCTTGTTCTCTGATTGTTCATGTTTGTATGTGTTTTTCTTTATTAATATATAGTGATTTTAACAGGTGTTTACAGATCAAGCAGTGTTTGTTTTTCTCTAAACAGTTCAGATGTGTTGCTATTGTCAATTGGTTATAATTGGTTATAAAACAAATTCAACAATTTTATGCACTTTTGTATCGTAAGGAAACAATTCATAGAAAAAGAACATGACTAAGCTTGCCATTTTCTATGGAACTGAAGTTGAAGAAGCCCTAATCATATCAATATATACATCGTAAGACTGTTAAAACTTTAACATGTGTGTTTAATTGTTTAATGCTGTGCAGACTAGTGCTTTGACTAGTAGTGTTTCTCTTTCTTCTTCTCTCTTACAGTCTTTCCTGTGTAATACATACAGTAGGTGAGCCATCCAAAGTGTCCAAATCACGGGATCAGAGAATTAAATTAATGGAGCATCTGGACATATAATTATGTATGGCGCCTTTTTCAGGCCCCATGTATATCCAAAACCTCCTCATACCAAGCAGACATACACATCAATATGACAATATATGGAATAAAGCCAAACCTGTCCCACACTTTCGTATATCTGTTTCTCTCACTGTCTTTCACTCCGACACACAACTATACACACACCTCTATTTCCCTCCTGTCCTCCCTTAAGATTCAAATGGCAAGCATTCCTTTTTCTCTGTGCTTCCGTTGAAAGAGCCTCCCTCTCTTGTACTGAACTGTACTGTAACCTGACTGCTCGTGTTACCACCCCTGGGACGAACAGGTGATAAAATAGGACTCTGGCCAGCCGGCACATCCTCCCGCATCTTTTCTAATGAGCATAGAAAGGGAGAGCTGGGACAGGGAATGGACTCCTTCCCTTTGAACACACTAATTATCCAGGATGATTTACACATTTGTTTGCTTGGGAATTTGAAGGGAGGATAGCTTGAGCACCAGTGTGAGCCTCTTGTTGAATACTTGGTTGTCTTTAGAGATTAGCAGTAGTGAGCTTTTTTCTGTCGAACCCCCCATTCCAAATTGCTTTCGCTGTCTTTTTTTGACAGCACGGGCAGCAAACATTCACCGATCTACAAAGACAGACAGATAGAAAGAGAGGAAAAATATCTAGTATTTAATGAGAAAAATCCTGTGAGCTGTGTTTTGAGCACTGTTTGACGCTGCCCTCGTTCCCCCCATCATCGCCGTGTCAGTGCCACCTCATTTCGATGGCGCGATAGGGAAGACGGGGCCCCCACCACAATTTGACACAACTAATTTAGACCCTGGCTTTTATGACACCCAAGAATGTATTACCTTGCACTGGTGTAATAATAATGGAGAAGCATCAATCAAATGGACCCTGTGCACACATTGTGCAATAAAGCTTATCTCTGACTGCCACAGTCTGTCTGACTCAACCAGGCTCAGTGACAATAAGTCTGTGTGCAGTTCTCTGGCATGAGCTCAGTTAACACAGCATAAATATGCAGTTTAAGGGTCAGTGACATTTTAATAAGCCTTCTGCTTTAATAAGCACTGGATTTTGGGAAAGTTTGGGTATATTCACAGGGTGGCTTTGGGGAGCAATTTCATTGTTTCTTGCATGTTCACATAACACTTTGTTGGCTGATTGTGTTCTTTCTCCTTCCTTCTCTTCTATATTCATCAATTTTACTTTTATTCTACAGGCATCTAATTTTAGTCAATGAAAATAACATTTTATTTAATAAGAGTGCAAAATACAAAACCAGATGTGATTTGAATATATTATAAAATGTAATGTATTAATGTGATGGCAAAGCTGAATTTTTGGCAGCCATTACTCCAGTCTTCAGTGTCACATGATCCTGCAGAAATCATTCTTATAAGCTTATGTGGTGCTCAAGAAAAAACAAACAAACAAAAAATCTTACCAATGTTTAAATCTTTTGTGCTGTTTGAAATTTGTGTTTGTTACTTTTTATTTTTATTGATGAATATAAAGTTTAAAAGAACAGAATATTTATTTAAAATAGAAATCATTTGATACATTCTTAATGGATTCTTTCTCAAAATTTGTATTTTTTTTTTAAACTTACTGACCCAAAACTTTTGAATTATAGAGTATATCAATTTAAATGCATCAATATTTAACATGGTAAAAACTACTACTTTTTCCATCCTCATTGTTAATGCATAGTTAATATCTAGCAGTGCAGCCTGATCTCATAATCAAAACGTTCATATTTAGATGTAAATTAAAACTGTCCAATACGTATGTGCCTTTACGTATTTACAGTGTCGTTTACGTATTATCTGGACGTAATTACAGGTTCGATACGTATCTAAATTTACGTAAAAACAACCTCAAATACGTACAGATAGAACGTGTTCTCTGACCAGTCAGTTATCCATAGAAATTTGCTCATGAAGCTGCTTTTCAATGCGTAGCCTATCTGATTATTTTTTTTTTTATATTTATGTATATTTTCCCTTTTTATAATTATTTTTATAAATGTAAGATCCCTAAACCCCACCCGAACCTTAACCTACCCATTTTATAAAGAATGTTAAAAGAATAAAACATAATAAAACACAATTTTAGCAAAAATATAACATTAAAACGTTATTTTGAGCCACTAACCTTAATCCTACACCTAAACCTACCCATAACCATTTCTTAAAACTACATAACGTTACTGTTATAAATAAACAAATAACAGACAAGCAAATGTAACGTTAATCTTTTATTTTTTGCGAAAATATCAAAAGTGGTACCAAAAGTAGTTCAAATGATAATGAGTTCCAGTCGCAGTCCTTTCTGGAGGTAAGTTTTTATAGGGTACAGAGCAGAATTTAATTTATTAATCCGTGAAATTATGTATCTGTCTTCTCTCCGTGTAGGCGCGCTGGCTTTCAAATGTCTATCAACTGAAACATGGCATGTCGCAATCTGTGACGAATTAGGTTAGAACCAATGAGATTCCGATATCAGATTTCGAACCAACGTTTCTCGAGGGTGGCGCACTGGCGCTATTTTCAAATTCGAATCATAACGAGCGCGGCCTTTGACTGTGACGGTCGCTGTTGCTGAGAATGAAGATGAAGATCGATTGATAAAGAGCTGAATTTGGATATGTTCCTTGCAAACATCTGGATTCTAAAGATATGGAGTACAGCAAACAAATAAAATGGATGTGATGTTTTATGCTGTGCTTTTGTGTATCTATGGTTGTATTGTCAGTCATTGGATAGGAGAAAACATTATGTAAGTTACGTAAGTTCCGTACGTTTTATGTTCATGAAAACGTAAGGAAATGTATGTATGGTAGAACCACATTTAACGTAAAAATACATACGTATTCTCATGAGATCACGTTGAGCAGTGATATATTTTTGTAAACAGTATGCTTGAATTAAAATTGGTTAATTAATACCATGACAAAGTTCCCATATTTTTAAGACAAGCCTTGCCCCCTTCTTTGTCTGTAGACGTATTTACTCAATCTCTTAATTACTTAGTCTTTGCCATCTTTCTTGACAAAGTTCTTTTTTTCCTGCTTTCTTTTCTCTCCAGCCATCACAAAGTTCCTTTTGTGGTTTAAACAGTGATGTCATGGGTGGTAAACACCTGGAAATCTCTGCAGCTCATGTCACAGTGTGTTTAGATGAGACGTGTAGAGGTGTGCTGGCTCAAAGCCCTCAGCATAGCAGGAGATGACCTATTTGTTCGAGTTGATTAATGTCCCTGCCTGCTGAACCCAGGGTTACATGTTCTGGTTGGTATGGCTGCCTACTGATAAGTATTGCTCTGCTGATTTTCAGACTACATCAAGAATGCCTTTCGTTGACAAATGTTATCAATTTAAGGCAAAAGGCATTTGTAATCTGTTTTAATACTATTATTTTTGTTGAATTTGTGCCTGTAGAGTCACCAAATGTGGCAGCTTTTACCTTACCAGTTTTGACAGCAATGTCAAACAGCTGTAGCACATTGGACGAGATTGTGTTTGGGAGTCCTTGTGTCGATCAGCTTTAATAGTTGCCATGACGGGGTCAGAGACCCCCTGCCATTTGGAGGCAGTCAGGCTGGTCTATAAAGGCTCCAGTTGGACTAGAACAACATTAGCTTCATGCAACCAAACTTTCCGCCACACACCACTACATGTATGCCAGGTTCCAACAGTGAATTCTCTTTCTAAGCTCCACAATATCTTGGCTATAGATCTAAACTGGCACAGATCTAAACTGTCAGTATGCAGAGTTAACTTCAAACTCCCTGACACCAGGGATGAATTCAACTAGCATAATTAGCTAAGAAACTTATCCACTATAGTCACCCATTCTCTCATTAAACAACACACATCTAAAGCTGTAAATTTAAGCTATACTGTAAAGAGTTATAATTAGAGCTAAGTAGGTGGACAGGACGCTAACACATAGTGTCTCCAGTAATTTTCACCAGGGATATTGAGTTTGATCCTCTTGCCTACAGACTGAGATATGTTGTCTTAGCATAATGGATGTTGTCTGTCATTTTAAGAGTTGATTGTTAAGCATCATTCATATTGATCACATGATCAGTTATGGCTCAGACCAGACATTACATGGCTCATGATAAGAATGTGTGTTTGTGTCTAGGGGTGTGTTTTAACACCCTGTATCCAAGTAAAATACCTGTTTACTGACAATGCAGTCACGATGGAGAGCATTCCATAAATACCAGACATCATGTGGTTAGACAAACATAAACGTATGTCCACTGTATGAACCCGATGACCTATTAAATGAACCATGTATTTTTTTTTTACATACACTACAGTTCAAAAGTTTGGGGCCTGTAAGAATATTTATTTAAAGAAATGTATGCTTTAATTCAGCTAGGATGCAGTAAAGCAACAGTGATCAGAAGCAACAGTGAAGACATTTATATTGTTACAAAATATATTTAAAATAAATGCTATTATTTGAATCATGAAAAAAATACAGTTTCCACAAAAACATAAAGCAGTACAACTGTTTTCAACATTAATAATAGTTTGATAATAGTTTCTTAAGCACCAAATCATAATATCATAATTTCTGGAGGATAATGTGACACTGAAGACTGGGATAACGGATTCTGAACATTCAGCTTTGCCAGAAATAAAAGAAATTAATTTTTGGTCAGAAAAAGGCAGCATTCGTGAGCATAAGAAATATTACCGTCCCAAAACCTTTAAACAGTAGTGTACATAGCGTGCAAACTCTTTCACACTATGTGTCAAAACTTTCCGATAACCAGTCCAGCCATATTCAACAATGTTATGGCCCAGCTAGTCTTCTGTATCACACCCACATCCCAGCTGTCACAGGCCCTGAGCTTTATTTAATGCCTTGTCTGGAGATATACGGGCAGCCACAATGCCTGGCTCTGAAATGGTGGAACAGAAGAGGTGTTATATTGGGGGTCTGGCTGGGGCGAGGATGGCTTAGGGCCCGTCACCTGCAACGTGCTTGACTTGTCCATAAAGTAAGTGATGATTAGATTGTGGATTGGCCGGAGTGTCTGCAGGGCCACCTTTAAGGTCTGAGTATATCATATGCTTTTTTTATGGGGTTGAGTTTATGTTGGAATGGCTCATTCACACTTTGTTTGGTTTGCACTTTTCTTGACACTCTACTTGCTGCCGGTTGTATCGACCTGTGTAAACAGTAAAATAAGTAAAAGAACAGTTCACAAAAGCATCATATTTAGTTCCCTGTGACAAGGCAGTAATTTTTTTTTTTTTTTTTTTTTTAGTTTTCCTAATAAAACTTGTTTGTTCCACAGCCAAACCTTTTTGGTTTGCAGAACCCTCCAGTGGCATGTGTTTCTTGCCTGATCTGCAGTACAGCACTTGTTTTTGGTCTTATAACTCTTTAAAGAAACCTTTGGCAAATGTGAGAAACGTGGCATTTGAAATAATGAAAAGCAAAAACCATGCTGAATTGTGAATTTAACAGAGCATAAATCATGATATGAAAGGAAATTAAAAGACCCATACCTAACAATGCCAACTAAAGCACAAACAGTGACAGGGACACTTTGTTCTGTGGGTTTGGGAAAGTTATGATCACCATGCATATTAAAGACATATGTGGTTACTGTAAAGGGCTTCTTACGATTGTTAAGCAGGCTGCAGAGAGAAGGGCTTAAATTAGCCTTAAACAGCCATTTTGGGTGATTTCCACTAGGCTATGCATTGAACATTAGAACATTTCTTGACATCCTATTTAATACACCCACACCTATGTTTACATTTGCAACGTGTCTGTTGATATGACTTGAATGAATGAGGTCATAGATTGATGTATTTGTGTTTGAACTAAGCTTGTTTGTTCTCTTTTATCCTAGTGTTTGTAAGAAGGGCTGGAACATTGTATGTTTTAGATTTGGACGTCTTGTGAACTCAGTTGTGTTGGTGTGTGCTCCTTATGTGGGTTGGGTTTTGTCTACATTGTGGAGGCCAAATGCACCCAGAAAGATAAAACCTGCAAACACCTACATGGTAAAGACCAACAGATGATTTTGATGAAAATGGCATAGTAAACATAATGTCTTAATGAAAATCTTAAAATGCAAAAAGGTTTCTTTGAGAGTTTTTGGTGCGGGTAGGGGATAGGAAAAAAACGTAGCTCACTATAAAAGCAAAAAAAAAGTCAATGGAAAGTCCTCACTGATGTACTTGTGTGTCCTGAATGTATACTTTAGTAAAGCCCTGTGAAGAAAATGGTAAGTTTTTGTGCCCATCCTTATCTCCAGTCTCCCTGCAGAATCTTTATGCACAAAAAGCATTGCACTCAGGCAAAAACCACTCCACCTCTTGTGGCACAGAAATGCTCCGAAGATGTCAGCTCTCTCTAAACAATCGTAAAAGCTTTTCCATCAAAGCTGCTTTGTGTTGGGTCCAGCTTTCCCCCATCACTGTCAGTGATAGGGATGCATTATCTGTCTTCAGAGACTGTAAGGCATTTCTATTTCGTTCATTGAAGTGTTAGAAACCTTTTTTTGTGCACTACAATTATTATATTTTTCAGTTGGAAACTTACAAAACTTAAACCAAGGTCCTAAGTGGATAAACATTAGCTCATCAGCCCATTATCCCAGTATTTACATGGGATAACAATTCATGGACATTTCATGCATTCATTTTATCTAATGATGTGCATGTTTGCCATTACATAATGCCAGATTGTGACCAAAAAGCATTGGTGTACATTTTGTCAAGTCCTTAAGTAGGCCCACCAAACATCTTGTCAGTTGACTACATATAAGATATTTAGAGCTCTAATAAGCTTTAATCCATCTAAATTTGCTTTTAGGAATAAGAAACTTTGGCCAGGACATGTGGAGCCTTTGGTTGATGTCTCCAAGACCTTAGGTGAATTATATGAAATCCTTCTGAACCAGACAGTGGCCAAGAAGAACAGAGATGACTGTCTACATACTGATCCATTCTTGTGTTGTAAATTACATTCCTACATCATGTTCAAGCCAGCTAATCTCTTACATTTGAATTAGTACACGTATCTCTGACCTTTTGATCTGGCCAGTCGGGATGCAAGCAACTCTCTGGTTACATCTGGAGGCCTTATGAGGGGCAACAACATGGTGTTTCAATTAGTGCTTAACATTTTAAGGGTGTCCTTCCACTACAGTATGTGGTTTGTCTGAAAAGCTGTCAAGGAGTTAAAATGGAAAAGTGAAAAGGATTAGTGGCAAAGAAAAAAATGGACATTCGTCTGGATGAAGGAGGGACTGAACTGGAAATCACTGCACGCATTCATCTTCTGATCTCATGAAACTTACAGAGTGATTTCACAGTGTCCTGATGCTGTTTTTGGACAGCAGTTGGAGCTTAGTGTCACATGGCAATCTTGTATGTACAGTATGGGAGCCTTTTGTTTTTAGAATAATGTTGGTGACCAAATAACATGTTTTTTTTTTTTTTTGCAGTACATGTCCTGCTGAAAAGGTCTGTATAATGAATTTCCATACTCCAGCCTGGTTTTTGCTGGTTTAGCTAGTGAACGATAGCCACCATGGTTAGGCTCAGTCCTTGGGCCGCTGCTTTTCACTTTTACATGTTACCCTTAAGAGGATCATCAGGAAACATGGTGTTAGCTTTCATTTTTATTCTAATGATCCTCAGCTCTATATTTCTTTGTGGCCTGATGAAATATGTCAATCAAAAACTGGATGACTAGTTATTTCCTGGTTTTATTTATTGGACCAAAAACCTCCACATAATAACTGATCACTGCTACAGCAATCAGTTTGGAACCTAGGTGTGCTATTTGATAGCAGTCTATCCTTTGAAAACCATGTTTCTAGCATTTTTAAAACTGCATTTTTCCATCTTAAAAAATGTAATTGATGACCTATGCTCTCATTGTAAAATTCAGAATCGTCATGACCTCAAGTTTAGATTAGTGTAATGCTTCATTGGGTGGTTGCTCTGCGTACTTAATTAAGCAAAACCCAGCCGGTAAACCTGGTTGATTGCCATGGTCTTTTTGATTAACCTGGTTTACTTTGGTTAAGCTAAAATCTTGCTAGTTGAGACAGTTTGTAGCCTGGTGGAGACACCAGCAGTCGTTGATATTGGTGATTATTTGTAATGAAAGCAAAAACTAATCTAAATGTAAAAATAAATGAGCATACATAATTAAAAATCCAATATATTCAGCATATTGTATATCCCAAATATTTTCAGCACAGTTTCTTATTTAGCTTTCCATAAACTGGCTTATTTATCATGCATGGTGCAATTCAGCACAGCAATCTTTGGCACACACTGGCATATCTGGTCGTCATAGAGGAGATGAGAATAATTTATAAATGGCTGATGAATATGGAGGAGGACGAAAGGCCTGTCTTAGGAGGATAAATGTTCAGCAGTGGCTCAGTCAGAAGGACAGAGACGGCAATATGAAACCTCTTGAACCCTCTGTTCAGAACGACAAACTACCTTCAACCAGGCAAATGCTTAGAGATTAACATATGCACCGCAGATCCAAAGGAGCAATTTCATTTCATAAACTCAATCCGCCAGCTTGAGGATTTGCATGGCTAATTAGCCACACTGGCACTCTTTTTTTCTTCTATTCTTCTTTCCTTCTCTCCGCTTCTTCATCTTAGTAGGAGTTATCCTCTGTTGTGATGGAAAAAGGAAAGAGAGCCGCACACTAAATTAAGCCTTCCTGTTGTGTTAAAGATGCCATTACATATATGTTCACCCACTTATTTTCTGTATGTATTAATGCATAAGTGATGTGAATTGTCACAGTAGTTAGGATTTCAATTTAATAGATTAATGATAGGTTAACACAGATCGACTTGCAGTCATTTAGCTCACACTAGAACTCAATTATTATGAATTCATTATGAGGCATATGGATGCTAATTTCCAGTTAGATAGGCTGGAATATTACCTATATAATGTATATTCCATTCAAAAAACCTTCAAAAATGAAAAACAAGTATTTTTATTTATTTATTTATTTATTTTTTAAGTAATTGTTCTATTTAGCAAGGATTCACTGAATTGATCAAAAACAACTCTAATGACTTTTACATAGTTACATTACTGTTTCAAATGACTTATTTTTTATTAAACTTTCTAGTCATCAAAGAAACCAAAAAAAATTACAGTTTTCACAAAAACATAAAGAATATAAATAACATAAAAAGGGCAAATGTTTCAATAGATAATAAGAAATGTTTCTTGAGCACCAAATTAGCATACAAATATAGCCTTAAGGGATAGTTCACCCAAAAATCTAAATTCTGTCATTAATTACTCACCCTCATGTTCTTTCAAATCCTCAAGACGCTCGTTCATCTGCAAAACACAAATTAAGATATTTTTGATACATCAGAGATTCAACAAGAATACTTTTTGTGTGCAAAGAAAACAAAAATGACGACATTATTTAATTATTTTTTTCTCTTCCAGTTCAGTCCGGCTCTATTCATGTGCCACTGCTGATTCAGAACACGCATGTGCTGCACCTTGTGTTGTGGTACTCTCTTGAACGGCAGCGGACTGACCCAGAAGAGAAGAAATTCCTGAGTAAAGTCATTATTTTAGTTTTCTTTGCACACAAAAAGTATTCTTGTAGCCTCATAAAATTACGATGGAACCCCTGATGTCACATAGACTATTCAATCAATATCTGTACTTTGTTTCTATGCCTTGACCATGATAGTTCCCTTAATGTCTATGTAGGGTAAAAAAAAAATGAGCCTGTCCTCCAACAAAAAACGACTATGTAGATCGTTTGTGCAAGCACCTTATTACATCCTATATTTAAGTTTTTAAGTTAAGCGCCCTCTAGCGGGCGTAAAAATAATGACAGTATCGCGTTGCGCCTGACGTCATGAAATGATGTATAACGTCATTAGCAATCAAAACGCACGTTTATTTAAATGGAATGTGTGGGCTTTTTACACCGATCTCACAGTATTTCCTACATATTTTACTAGGTGGCTTATTCGTTCGAATGACCACCCCTAAACCTAACCCTCACAGAAATCATGCTAAATTATGATTTATTGAGCATATACATTTTCATGCACATCCGTTCCCTGGGATCGAACCCATGATAGCATGATTACATATCAAGGTATAACGCAATAATCTACCAACTGAGCTACACGAAACGCAAATCAGAGTGCAAATAAAAGAGTACAAAACATTAATATGAAAATGACCTTTTGCCGATAGGGTCGCAATTTTAGTATACGCTCTGATGGGTCCTATTTCAGGGATTTGGACAAACGACCTATACGAGCATATTGGTTGGAGGACAGGTTGAAAAAAATTCTTGGATTTCTTAAAAAATATAATAATTTGTGTTCTGAAGATGAATGAAGGTTTTATGAGTTTGGCATGACATGAGGGTGAGTAATTAATGACAGAATTAAAATTTTTGGGTGAACTAACAACTTTTCCATCACAGGAATAATATATATATATATATATATATATATATATATATATATATATATATATATATATATATATATATATATATATATATATATATATTTATATTTATTTCAAATTATTAATGAGTGAAACAACGTTCGTAGGTCAAGAAAAAGGAGGCGGGAACCGACGAACATTTAAACAAAACCAAAACACAAAATAAAACTCAGGCCTGGTCCTCTCTCGTCTAACACTGGTGACACTCCTCCTTTTATCCTTCCGGAGCTCCTCCGTGGGACTCGAGACCGGTTCCCACAGCTCTCGGTGCATCACAGTGAGCATAAAATGCTTAATTTAAAATACCTATAATATAACAAATAAATTCAAAATATTGCAGTTTATTCTACTCCAAGAGCCATATAGCCAACTAGTGAATGCTAGCACACGGAAGAATATAAGCAATAAGAAGTGGATTCTTTGCTGAACCTAAGGGATTTCTAAGAGCTATTAAAGAAGCTTTATTTGTAGGAGTACTGGTCTGAAATGTACTCCACTTACAATCTCTTGATCTTCTCCATTTTCTCTTTTTTCTCTCTCTCTTTTTTCAGATACAGAGATACAGAGTGAGCTGAAATGAGATGGAGAACATACCCATAATTACAAGTGAGGTTCATTTGAGTGCAGTATGCATTTACAGTATACGTATATCGCTCTGTAGATGGGATTACCCTCATAGCCCTGCATCCAATTAGATAAACTGCCTTTAATAATTCAACCTAACCCACCGTTCCAGAATAATGAGTGAGATAATGCTGCAGTATCTCAGACACAGATGTAATTTATTGCTGAGAGAGCAGCATTTATGGAGAATGTGATTTTCTACAGGCATAATGAGCATTCGGTAGTTCACCGCAAATGTTATGGACTTTATTCCTTTCGATGTGCAAAATGTTGCAGTGAGCTTCGTAAGTGCGTTTAGATTAGATTGTTTTTAAAATTAGGTAATTTGGTAATTGCTCAGATGAATCTGGTTGATAAAATAACTTTTTTTCCCCTTGCTATTATTATTCTGTTGGACCAAACATTTATGATCATGATTGTAACCGAAGTAAATTACCCTGCACATAAGGTCTTGCACAAAATATTTTGGCTTGAGAAAGGAAACAATATTGGCTAGTTTGGTAATGATACAGTAGTGAGAGAGCATTTTAATATCAGCAAAACTTTTAATTTACTTTTTTTTCATTTCTTTTCATCTCTTTCTCTCGCTTTCCATGTCCTTGACTGTCTGGCTCCTCCTGTAAACAGCACAGGAATCACATTTTGGCATTCCTGAAACAACACTGGATTTGATTTTACAACCCAATTAAAGTCGAGCTGTAAATCAGTGGGGCAGTAGAGCCTTTTCCCCTTCATTCTCTTTTCCTTCCCCCCTCCTTTTGCTTAGCACCTCAGCAGAATTTAGTATCCCTGAAGGCTGTGAACCAATATCAGGACAGCTTATAAAAGCAACAGGACTGAGAACAGAGGCAGGACTGATGAGGGCGTTTACAGGGCAGCCAAGGATGCCACCCATGAGGTTCCTAAATCACAAAGCTGTGATGGCTAGCAAGTGGCTGCATGGCTTTCGTCCATGGAGACTAGAACTCTAAATCTCCGTTTAGTCTATGTGCTTTCAGCTGCATCTAGAAACTTTATAAGCAACATCAGTAGTTGTAGAGGTCATTTTAAATATCACTGATAATTCCCTTCTGGATGAATACTATAAAAAGTATGTTGTATAACACCAATGATTGCACTGCACTGTTTCCATGAGAATTATGCTTTTGATTTCTGTCCTACATACGACATGATTACTACTTACCAACTACTACATACTACTAACATTACAGAACATTATTTTTTGTCGTATTTTTTGTAAATTTGCATTTATTACAATACATGATTTTAACTCTTGAACTGCACATTGTGTAAACATCCAGTTGGTAGAGATTTCAGATGGAATGATTCTTTGGTATATAAAATAAAGTAATTGGTATATAAGATAAAAGTAATTTGCAACTTTTTATCTCACAAAATGAATTGCTTGATATAAATTGATAGAAATTTTGAGAGAAACAAAAGTTTTAATTCTGAAATAAAGTCACAGTTATTATTTATATTTTTATATTTTTATTTTTTATTTTATTTATTATTCTCTGGCAGAAATAACCTTTCCATAGTTTGCACTTTTTAATTTACTTATGGTACTTGAGTCTTTATTATTTATTTATAATTATTCTTGTATCAGAATCATTTTATTTTGAACAAAAAGTTTTTTTTTCTTTTCTTTTTTCAGTAATTAACAGCTTTTTTATAACTGGTAATGATGAATTTTTCTTGAGCACCAAGTTATCATATTAGAATGATTTCTGAAGAATCACATGATGCTAAAGACTAGAGTAATGGCTGCTTAAAATTCAGCTTTGGCACTGCAAGAATAAATGATGTTTTAAAGGTCCCGTTTTTCGTGTTTTTTTTTTTTTTTTGAAGCTTTGATTGTGTTTACAGTGTGCAATATAACATGTGTTCATGTTTCGCGTGTAAAAAAACACAGTATTTTTCACACAATTTACTTATCTGTATACCGCTGTTTTCACTGTCGGGCTGATGTCTTCCTTGTTCTATAAAGTCCCTCCTTCAGAAATATGTAACAAGTTCTGATTGTGCCAGCGGTTCCTGTGTTGAGCCCTAACATCTATTTAACAAAGCTAAACAGCGTTGCCCTTTGTGTAATAAGTTACAGAAACTGTTAAACGCACCAACTTAAAGAATAAAATACCCTTACCGGTTGTGGTCCATAAACAACGCCTTCTCCAGACAAAGAGGGAACTGCTCCATCTTTCAAGAATAATCTTTGTGCAAATTCGGCATTAAACTGATTGAGATTGAGGAAGCTGTCCTCAGCAAAACATGCTGCTCATAGTTTTTATGTGGATTATAATTTTCGGGAACCGAGTTAAACATAAATTGTAACCATTAATCTCCAAGTACAGCGTCCCTGGGAAGCCCAAACAAAGGTGATTGGACTCCGAGATGAAAATAACAGCGTTTTGACGACATGGCGACAAACACAAACACAGCTCTTCCTCTTCTCCGTCTGAGCGCAACAAGACCACGCCCCCTTTTTTGTGTATTGATGTGGGGGGAGGTTAGTCAAAAAACTGTTTTAGTGACATCATTACTGCAGGAACTAGGGATGTAGTCCAAACTAGTCGTTCGATGTAGGCGAATTCTGTTAAATAAAATATCTCGCTTGGCATTGAACTTTGAGCTTTATAATTATTATTTATATTATTTATACTCTAACAACAACATTACACACTAACTAAAGTTTGAAACATGGGATCACGAAGAATGGGACCTTTAAAATATATTAAAATAGAAAAAGGTTATTTTAGTTTGCCACAATATTTCACAAGATTACTGTTTAACCAAACCCTAACTTTTGAATAGTAGTATACATTTATCAACATTTATCCAGTTTTCTCTTTGGATTGGTACTTCAACTACAGCTAAACTTGAGACTGGTAGAGCAATATTTTATCAAGCTTTTGGCTACAGAATCACATCCTATTTGGGGCAAGACCTGGACAGGAATCTCTATCAGTCTCGCCATGTGGGATTCAGCAGGCATGAATACTCATGTGGCTTACTGATGTAGAGTTTCCTCCAGCACACATCCGCTGCTAGATTAAACCATCTCGCTGTGTGGCGGTTGTTTTTTATACAACATCCGTTGCTAAGACAGTAATTGCCTACTGTAATAAATCAAAGTCAATACAGGGGATTGTCATTTTTCATTAGCGCAACAACAGGTCAATGCAGGCTCACAGCTATTAGTCAGAAATGTTCTCTAATGGCATATCAATAACTCTGTGACACCTAGCGCACTGACTGACTGCATGATCTAAATTCTCTTTTCGTTTATAAAAGCCAGAATGAGCCTCATTTCATTTTAAGAAGAGGCGTGATGTGCATTAAAGCATTTGAAGTGAAAATCTCACCCTGGCATTCACTTAATTGCTTAGTTTATATAACAGAAACAGTGGGTGGAATTTAAATAGCTTGAACTCTATTTGGGCACACTGTCTTTTATACAAAAAGACAGCACATTCAACTGAAATTTGCTTATTTTCTTGTGGCCATTAATCTTTTACTTGTCATACACACACTCATATGCACAAACACTCATTATGAAAACGCATCTGGCAATATGCTGTTCGTGACAAATGCGAGGAACACCTCGGATAGACAGTACGACAAAGTCAATTTGTCTGTATGAGACGTTTGAGAGGAATTAGGCCAATGCAGTCATTCTGCCCAGAGTGTTTGTCTTTAGACCCCAATGAATGAAGCCTCACAGCTCTTTTTGTTCTGGGTCTTTGTCATGTCATTAGAAGCTTTACAGATGGAGTAATGAGGAAAGGCAGCCCTTCAGTCCAATTCACAGTGCCAAGAAATTGCTTTTAGCCTTGGCGAAAGATGTGTATAGGCCTAAGCTATCAAATCAGGTCTATGTTGTTGCTTAGTTAGGCGTTTTGTAGTAAATGACGTGACTGGTAGCGATTAACATGCTAATTATGCACTGGGAGGCTGCTAAACATCACATATGATGCCATCCGCTATGGAAAGTTAATTTTTTTTTTCTGTGTAATACCTTCATCTTGAAATACTTTTTATGTGAGTTGCTTTCTGGCATTCGCTTGTCTTAATTTAACTCTTGATTTAATGTCTTTCGCAGACTTTTGAGCTGAGTATGACCATCAGGTCTTATGTGTAAAGCTCTGAGATCGGCAAATTTGATGACTGTTACTTCTGACTTAAGTGGACACCAATTGATTGAGGTCTCTTGGGAATGGGAAGAATAACATTGTTTTTTTACCCACCGCAGCTTAGGCCTCAATCAAGCAACAATTTGCACTTGGCATACCAGGTGAGCTGATTTTACAGACAAATAATGATGACTGTGATTGGGACCGAAGTTGAATTTAAAGCAGTCTGTCTCCATGACCTCTTGGTCTGAACATGACTCCACATTCCTCAGGCTGGAGGTCTGAAGAGCTCCTCTCTGTCCGAAGCTCTGCAGCAGAGAGATCTCTACACCTGGGTGCTGCGTACTTGTGACATGTTGACGCAGCTGTGGTTTCGGCTGAGAGTTTTAGATGGCAGGCACACCACAGTGAACTTGCACCTGTGAGATTCTGATTAGATGTACAGTCTGAGTTCAGATCCTTTGACAGCTGGTCCATTCTCTACTATATTCGATTCCTGGTCACAATGTCAAAAGCTGTTGTTGTCAAAGGCCAGGGTTTGTACTCGTATAGCACGTTTTACAAAATATATATACAACCCGAATTCCGGAAAAGTTGGGACGTTTTTTAAATTTTAATAAAATGAAAACTAAAGGAATTTCAAATCACATGAGCCAATATTTTATTCACAATAGAACATAGATAACGTAGCAAATGTTTAAACTGAGAAATTTTACACTTTTATCCACTTAATTAGCTCATTTAAAATTTAATGCCTGCTACAGGTCTCAAAAAAGTTGGCACGGGGGCAACAAATGGCTAAAAAAGCAAGCAGTTTTGAAAAGATTCAGCTGGGAGAACATCTAGTGATTAATTAAGTTAATTGATATCAGGTCTGTAACATGATTAGCTATAAAAGCTTTGTCTTAGAGAAGCAGAGTCTCTCAGAAGTAAAGATGGGTAGAGGCTCTCCAATCTGTGAAAGACTGCGTAAAAATATTGTGGAAAACTTTAAAAACAATGTTCCTCAACGTCAAATTGCAAAGGCTTTGCAAATCTCATCATCTACAGTGCATAACATCATCAAAAGATTCAGAGAAACTGGAGAAATCTCTGTGCGTAAGGGACAAGGCCGGAGACCTTTATTGGATGCCCGTGGTCTTCGGGCTCTCAGACGACACTGCATCACTCATCGGCATGATTGTGTCAATGACATTACTAAATGGGCCCAGGAATACTTTCAGAAACCACTGTCGGTAAACACAATCCGCCGTGCCATCAGCAGATGCCAACTAAAGCTCTATCATGCAAAAAGGAAGCCATATGTGAACATGGTCCAGAAGCGCCGTCGTGTCCTGTGGGCCAAGGCTCATTTAAAATGGACTATTTCAAAGTGGAATAGTGTTTTATGGTCAGATGAGTCCAAATTTGACATTCTTGTTGGAAATCACGGACGCCGTGTCCTCCGGGCTAAAGAGGAGGGAGACCTTCCAGCATGTTATCAGCGTTCAGTTCAAAAGCCAGCATCTCTGATGGTATGGGGGTGCATAAGTGCATACGGTATGGGCAGCTTGCATGTTTTGGAAGGCTCTGTGAATGCTGAAAGGTATATAAAGGTTTTAGAGCAACATATGCTTCCCTCCAAACAACGTCTATTTCAGGGAAGGCCTTGTTTATTTCAGCAGGACAATGTAAAACCACATACTGCAGCTATAACAACAGCATGGCTTCGTCGTAGAAGAGTCCGGGTGCTAACCTGGCCTGCCTGCAGTCCAGATCTTTCACCTATAGAGAACATTTGGCGCATCATTAAACGAAAAATACGTCAAAGATGACCACGAACTCTTCAGCAGCTGGAAATCTATATAAGGCAAGAATGGGACCAAATTCCAACAGCAAAACTCCAGCAACTCATAGCCTCAATGCCCAGACGTCTTCAAACTGTTTTGAAAAGAAAAGGAGATGCTACACCATGGTAAACATGCCCCGTCCCAACTATTTTGAGACCTGTAGCAGAAATCAAAATTGAAATGAGCTCATTTTGTGCATAAAATTGTAAACTTTCTCAGTTTAAACATTTGCTATGTTATCTATGTTCGATTGTGAATAAAATATTGGCTCATGTGATTTGAAAGTCTTTTAGTTTTCATTTTATTAAAATTTAAAAAACGTCCCAACTTTTCCGGAATTCGGGTTGTATATAGAACATATGTAAACTTAATCATCAACAATCCAAATGCTATATTAAAGCACGGTAAAAGCTAATCTTGTACTGAACCCAAAATTTTCTTCAAAAAAGAGATGGAGAGAGAATAAAAGTGATCCAAAGGGATCGCTCAGGACTAAAAATAAGCATCAACAAGTGCTCAGTGATTCAGAGGCACATCTCCCTGTGCAAAACCTATTAAGTAACATTTTTCTGATATCAGAACAGTAAAAAATAAGTGAAGTGACATTCAGCCAAGTATGGTGACCCATACTCAGAATTTGTGCTCTGCATTTAACCCATCCGAAGTGCACACACACAGAGCAGTGAACACACACACACACACACACACACACACACACACACTGTGAGCACACACCCGGAGCAGTGGGCAGCCATTTATGCTGGAGCAGTTGGGGGTTCGATGCCTTGCTCAAGGGCACCTAAGTCGTGGTATTGAAGGTGTAGAGAGAACTGTACATGCACTCCCCCCACCCACAATTCCTGCCGGCCCAAGACTCAAACTCACAACCTTTCGATTGGGAGTCCGACTCTCTAACCATTAGGCCACGACTACAAGTGGAAGAGTAGTGGAGGTCAGCCGTGAACCCAATTGGAACAACACTGATAATGCAGGAACATAAATCACTGGAGCTTTCTCCAGGTTCTCTCATTCAACACATATGCCTCTAGTCAGTGAGGTCTCCTGGGACATCATGATTCGTTCCTCAGCTGTGGCCCCTCACCTGCTGGGTGGCAAGGCTCTTTAGTAAATCGTGTCGGCACGATGAGTCATTAGTGGGTGCTTTTCCTCTGTTGTCGGCATTATGGGATATTAAACATAGCTACTGCCCTCGGTGGGCGGAGACGCTGGGCACAACACATTACATTGGCCTGTCGTTATAGCTGTAATGACCATGGAGTTTTATGGTGCGGTGATATGAGGCAGTCAAGGCAGTAATGCTGGTAGCTTGATGTGGGCAAAAATGCTGAGATATAAAGTGTTTTCCAGATATTGAGAATAAAACTGAGAAGGTTATTCTACTATAACTGGGGGAAATACACACACACACACACACACACATACACACACACACACACACACACACACAGTATAAAATGTTGTCAAGAAATTAAATTAATTTATTCATTAATTCATGTTCTGTACATAAATTTGGGCGGAGAAATTACTCCCCAAAGGATGAAATCATTATTGTGTTACATGAGAAAAGCATTTAATAGAAAATAATAATAATAAAAAAGTAGCTTATTAAATATTTAAGTATTTATTTAAATATTTATTCATTTTGAAAATGAAATTAAACTAAATCCACCAATAGGTGGCAGCAAGTCACTGAGTTAATGAGTGAATCATTGATTCAACCATTCAAATGATTCATTTAAACAGCTGATTCATTTAGAAACAATGCAAATTACTGTCTTTATGAATGAGTCACTGAATCATTGGCTCACTCAGTTCATTTAAAAATGTGGATTTACAGCTGTGTTCCTCTGAGATGCACAACAGTTCCGATGTGGCTTTGTTTGGAACAATGTTCATTGGTGAAATTGAACATAAACAGACAAAGAAAAACAACACTCTTGCTTGTGAGACATTGCTTAACTACATTTCATATGAAATAAATATACAACAAAAACCCATATAACGGCATATTTTTGTCCTCATATCTTGAATGTTATTGCATATAACTGCCTTCTAATAGGCTAATAGGAGAGAGAAAGTGTCACCCTTCACTGTAAAGAATAGGGATACCATCTGTTAGCAGGACTCCTCTATGACAGGGCATTGTGTTTACAGCAATACAGAACAAAAGCGTTTATGCACTCGTCAATAATGCAAATCTGGGGTCAAGGAGTAATTGGCCTCTAATAAACCAGATGACTATCTCTTATTCCCCTCTGAGGATTAAACAAGCATTTTGCAGACTTTATAGCACAGCTGTGGCACGTCAGTTTGGGAATGCTTCTGGTTAAATTATGTAAGTTTGAGAAGCCTTTCCAATGTTTATAAAATGCAAAAATATAAATCGTGCATGAAATATCTGCCCTGGAGTAAGAATTATATATTCTTTGCTCATTTTGTTTTATTGCTGTTATTTTTGATGACACGGCAAATTCCATCCACCTCAAACTTAATTAACTATTGTGCCAGCCTTTCCAGGACAACAGGAGGAAATTAAACAAAACACCAGTAAAAGTCTCTGTATGCTTTATTTTTAGCCAGTGCCATTTCAAAACAGAATTCCTTCTCTCTGAACTTTACCACAGATGCCAGTCTGAAGCACAGCAGAGAGGTCAGATACAAAAATTACAAAACCATGTGGTAACAAACATATTATTTTCTATAATATGTGTTTTGGTGTAAACACAGACTAATTTTACTGCAAAGTAAAAGGTACAGTGACCACCCTTTTAATCCTATACTCAAGTGTCTGTTTATAATAACCAACAGCTTTTTTTAACCATTAAATGATGGTATGGTCACTTGTAGTATTGCTTTATGAATATGAGGGACGGAGAGTGAATTTGTTTTAACCGTAGGAAAGAACAATCACAATTGAGATTTATGTATTATCTTGCAGAGAAAAACGTTTACTGATGTTTCCTGCTTCTCAAGGAAATTAACAGTAATTTGTGCCAGTATAATTTAATATTTTCCATATGATTATGTGCTTTTGTCATTTCGTTTTTGGATTTGTTTTTTTAAATTTAGCTACTATAAATAAAAATGACATTTTATTTCAGTTTTAGCAATTTTAGTACTTCATAGTTAACTTCAACCAAGGCAATATTTCTACTTCTCATTTTTAAGTGGAAGTTTTTCTTGTAATATTTATTTATATATTGTAAATTCAGCTTTGTTTCAATTTATGGAAATGTTTTCCTTGTATTTAAGGTAAATATCCTACTTTAATTTAATAGCTGTACACACACAAACAAAATTGTACGGAAAAAGTACAAAATGGCTTAAAATATATGCATTTAATACTCTTTTGTTTTATTGATAGCTCAGGTTTATTCATTTATTTGCATCTATCCAATTATGCCTTGTACCTTACATGTGCAGTGACAATAAAGTTGAATCTAATCTAATCTAATCTAATCTATACTCTTAGAAAATTGTATTATAACCATATCTGAGACAAAGTTAACATTTTCAAACAGATGGTTTTTTTTTTGTAATTTATCATTTAGAAATCTCCTATGCTATAACTGAGCAATACAATTTTCAAAAACGTTGTATTTTTAAAGTAAGTGTGTGTTAGTGACCGCCATCAACACCTTCCAACACTACAGTCAAGTGTTCTTCTTCCTGGAGGTAAATACAAATACCCACAGGGGACATTTTTACCCCCGCTCTGTTGCTGGGACGTTTGCCAGCACTATCACACACAAAAGCCAGAGCTGTCCTCCTTGACCACACCATCCTCTTTAATGCATCTTCCCAAGGACACATGTTCAAAATCACAAAAACAACATGATTTTCCCTTCCTCTCTGAATTTGTCTTTGTGCATCTCCCATTCTCTCTTTATCTCCTCTGGTATTGTGCTCCTCAAAGGCAGCGAATGAAGATTAATGTGTTTGCTTTAATTAATATGTGCTAGCTGATTAGGAACAGGGAGGTACAGTCTTGTTCTTGGGCTGGGGTTTGAGGGAAGACGAGGTATGTGTGTGTGTGTGTGTGTGTGTGTGTGTGTGTGTGTGTGTGTGTGTGTGTGTGTGTGTGTGTGTGTGTGTTATAGAGGCAGACAGGTGGTGTTGATGGGGATGCCTGATTCAGTGTGCACCTTATTTGCATACACTTGCAGACAACCATCTGTGCTAATAGTCTCTGAGATGTCTCTATTAGGCTCTATGCCATGTGTCAGTGCCAGGAGAACCGCACCCATGCTATGCCAGTGTTGAACCGGCACTGGAGTCATTGTAGGTTCCAGCTGATGCCATCTAGTGATTGGTGGAGCTATGAGAAAGAAAATCTGATAATATTTCAATTAAGTAGGGCAGTGGAACTTAAAATAAATTCTCAAACCTATGGCTGAATCCCAGTTTGCAAGTTTATACTTAGTATGCAAGGTATGATGGTAGAGTACATCCTTCTAAGTGCTTTTAAGTTTTTTAAAAATACCAAATAGTGTGCCATCCAGGCATACATTTTCAATTAATTATCATTTAAGGTACGCTTATATATATATATATATATATATATATATATATATAATGTATTTATTTTTTATTTTGATGTGCATGCAATTAATAATTTTAAGAAATAAAATCTATGTAATAAAATGAAAACAAATATGTAAAAATAGCAAATTACTACTGTATATTAATCCATAATTTAATAATTTATACCTTTAGTACGATACACACACACATACATACATACATACATACATACATACATACATACATACATACATGCATGCATATATATATATATATATATATATATATATATATATATATGCATGTATCACAATATTAATTCTCTCTCTCTCTCTCTATATATATATATATATATACACAGTGTTGGGTGAGTAACTAATTACACTTTTTTTTCCTTAACTGTACCGTATTACAGTTATTTTGTAATTAAATAACGTAAATGTGTAATTAGTTACACACCCAACACTTACGTAATTTAATTGCAAAATAACTGTAATCCGGTACAGTTACGGAGAAAAAAAAGTGTAATTAAATTAATTACTTATGAAAATGTTAATGATTACAAAGGGGGTTACATCTGAATATTTATTGTATTGATATCTACTTTTTCTTTTTATGCTTCTAAATCTGTACAGTATTTAACCTCAGAATGATTTCAGTACAATTTAAAAGAGGTGCTAAAGTATGATTTTGTGGTGGCTATGCTTTGAAATTATTATAATAACAATTCAAGTCGAAGGATTTTGAAATTCTGACAATAATAAGTGTTACTGTAAAGTTAACCCTGCCTGCTTTAAATGTTTGAAAAGGATTAACAGTTGAAAACATTTGTTAGAAATTAAGAAAAATGTATCAGAAAGTACAGTTACATCAATAAAGTAATTGAAATAGTTACACTACTTACTACTTTTTTAAAATGATAACTTGTAATCTGTAACATTGCTTTCCAAAGTTACCTTTACAAACACTGTATATGTACTGTATACATAGATCGGGGAATCATTTCCACTGTATACTAACTTTGATGGATATTATGCAAATTGGAATATTTCTCATTTTAGATGTTTTTTTTTTTTCTTTCTTTTTTATAGTTGTGTTGGACTAGACAGGAAGCCTCTGGCAGACCTCAAGTAGGCCCTTATCCTTTGCTTCGGGCTAAACATGGAAAAAATACCAGTTTCACCACAAAGTTCTTTGTTTCAGTTCATCAAACAGTAATTAAATAACATTCATTTTCAGAGCTCATAGTATGCGCTCCGTTTTGGTCAAATGCATTTCACAACAACGCAGTCAGGCCAAGTGGACATTCTCCAAGCCACACCAAACTCCAGCAAATGATTTTTATATTTTGCACAAATTCCTCGAGCTTCACAAGCAGTCATCAACAGTGTCATGCTGATGGCTTATGTGAACCCATTCAAAGGTTGCATCTGAGGGTTTGCGTTCCCAGCTGTGCACTGACAGGCGTTTTTCACCTGCGCAAAATCATAGAAATTGTCCAATTAGGTCCAATTATCAACCTGTAAAAATAAAATAAACTATGAATAAACACCCAAATAAAGAATGAATCCTGCTGCAGGAAATGAAGGTTATTAGCTGTAATGATGTTTTAACGCACCAGGAGTCCATCCATGAATGACACGGAGAAGTGTTGTTTTGAAAGAAAAAAAAAACCGTATTAGTCAGATGTTCTGGGATGGGGATTAACTCTAGAAGGACATTCAAAGACATTTGGGTTCTATAAAATCTTTGTGGAGATTCTCTACAAACTCTTAAAGGAACAGGTCACCCAGAAATGAATTTTTTTTTTTTTTTTAGAGCAATTTTTTTCAATTATTTTGAAAAAAATGTCTCAGTGTTGTTTGTCTCCACAATCAAAGTCAGTGGTGTCCAGTGTCATTTTGGAGCCCTTTTAATAACCAGAACAGCTTATTTCCACTATAAAAAAACCTTTGTCCCATTGAAAGTTTCAATAGATGTTCTTTGACCACCATTGCCAATAATGGACCTTTATTTTTAAGAGTGTACTTGCGACATCCACCATATCTCGGTTCATCTTAGACAGATATGATGTATGACCTTCAGGAATGTCTCAGTGACTCTCGTTTTGTCAAAACAGCACTCACATTGTTTGACATTCCTCATTCACAGTAATGATCATGCCCATATTCCACAAGATTACGTCAGGTTTGCTGCAGATGGACACTACTCCACCCATATCAGACCGATAAACTTATAACCGCACAGTGCATGAAACATACTGTGTTGAAAATAAAAACGGGTGAGTTAAGCCATTATGTAAGCCATTAGCCAAAATATAGATAAGTAGAGAAATGTACATGAGGGACGCCTGCCAATTTCAACCTTTGCACTTACTCTCAGATTTCTCCATCAGCTTTGTGAAAAACTACTTTTCTGCTGGAGCAACGTTAGTGTTTTAATACTTTGGAAATCGAGAAGGAATCTACAATTGGGCCTAATCCTGAACCCTGGGGAGCAACGTAACAATGACTCCTAACTTTTGCGAGAAGATGACTGGAGGGCTGCATAAAAAAACTAGTCCATCTGAGATCAGCATTAAACATAGTACATGTGACTGTGTCCGCCAATCTAACAGATCTCGGGGGCAAACATATTTAAAGGACGGACACAACTTGACTGACTCATTGTTTTGATAGGGATTCTGGGGAGAGTTACATTGATTAAGAATTTGAAACACTGTACTTTGAACTTAGCCAGTCCTGTGATTGGTAACAGTATGTGTCCGAAGAGAATATCGAAGCCAGTGTTTGTTATGCTAAATGTGAATCTTATCAGACCATCATATGAAATTAATTGTGAAAATATTTCTCTTCTGGATCAGTTTCATTTCTCACTGTAACATTAAGGAAACTGGGGATTTAGTGAATGTTTGTGGTGAGTTATATATACCTGTGGACCACCAAATGATAATCACTAGAGCAGTGTTATTTTAATATTATTTACATCCTGTTATAGTTTGTATTAATATTTTGAATTATCTTTTGTTTTCATTTATGCTTTTCATTTTAATTTGTTTTAATTAGTCAATTTGTTATGCGTGTTTTTGTTGATTTGGATATTACCAATGTGATATCATTCTTCTCAGTCCCATTTTTATTTCAATCAACTGAAGCTTAAAGTGTCACATTTAAATAACTGACTATGTTATTAAATAAGTCTTGCTTGGCAATGCTGCTTTGTATTTGGTCATTTTGTCATTTCGTGGTGTAACGAGACAATGAGAGAGAATAGAGAAGATATCAAGAGCCCAATGGAAAGTATGGGTCATATTCATAACGGCAGAGTTATGGATTGTGTATGGCTGCAAATGCAACTCTGGGATCATTATCAGTGACTGAAAAAAATGTCCAATGATCCAATCAATCTCTCTCTCCTTCCAGCAAAACAGTTTGAATGCAATCAATGCTGTAACTCAAACTTCAGGACATGATTTTTAGCCCCCTTATTTGCTTGATTTGATTTATTAGAAAGCATAACATACTGTAATTCCTTTATAGTGAATCAAGCTTGAAAATGAATGAGGAGCCAGTGGCATTATGAAAATAAGGCTGCAAGATGTTATTTAAATATTATTTAAAAGAACAAGCAACAGTCTGTTTCCCACCAGATGATTAAGATTCACCAACCCTAAAAATGAGGGTTGTTTATATTATTAGGTCTTTCTTGATTTCTCCCCTGTTTCTCTTCCTTCTTTCCATAACTTTTGGAAATATCCCTTTTTTTTCCTTCTCTCTTTGTCTACCACTTTCATTTGCAGAGGGGACAGAATGAAAAATGATGGTCAGACGCAGAGAGGACACAGGAGAGACAGTCAGCTAAAAGCAATTTCCTGTCAAAATCTGTCTGTCAGTTACAGTCAGTTGAAGGGCAAGTCGACAATAAATCATTAACATTAAACAGACAAGTGGCACTCTGATTAATCCTTCCATCCTTTTCACAGCAAGAACTAAAAGCACCAACAAAGCCATTCAGTCTTCTCCAAATTGCAAAAAGGAATTTCAAGAAGATTCAGCAATACAGTATATTGCAAATGAAGGTATGTTGTGTATTGTAGGAAGGCAACCTATGTTGCATAGCATGCTGGGATTGATTGAATAAAGGAACCAAACCTATATTCTTTGAAATGAGAACTTGAAATCAGATAATTTTAGACTTCTATTGGACATACAATTTACCTAGCATAAAAAATAGCTTGTGATGTCTTTGTCTCACCCGTAAAATGGTGATTTTGGCTTGTCCCACCGTAGAGGTCATGAATTTATCAATTGTATGTTATCATAACAATAATGTTATATGTGCAATAAATTTAGCTTTATTTTATTTCATTTTTTACAATACAAAAGTGTATATGTTTAAATATATAGGTTGATGTATACACATAATTTTTCGGTTGTGTTTTGAGTGTAACAATGTTGTCTAGATAGGCAGCTTCCTAGGTTTTGAGAGCCAAAATCTGTACTATTCTCTCTCTCGCTCTCTCTCTCTCTCTCTCTCTGTGTGTGTGTGTGTGTGTGTTTTTGAATGAGAAACTTCAGAGGCACTTGAATTCCTTTGTCCGTTCCCCAGCCTCTGAGGTCTATGAGAGAGAATAAACACGGCTTTATCGCCAGGGAGGATTTAAACAGACAAGCACGGGAGGAGAGCTTAACGGTTCCAAGGACAAGAGGTGTTTCATTTTTCAGCTGATAATCATCCACCCATTTAGCATATGTCACACAGCACACTAATCATCAATCACCTTTTAATGAACTGCACTGATCAATCGTTGTTTGTTTCAGAAAGCTTCCTTTATAATGGCCATCTCTTTATTTCTTTTGCGAATCATTTAGTAAGAGTGTGTCTGAATACGTGCATGTGTATATGTGTGCGTTTTGTGATTTTTCACATGAAAGCCCAAGGAGAACAGGCTTACCAAGTCTTGAGATTAATTGGACATTGTGGTCTTCCGGTGTCCTCCAAGAGGACGTTTTCTATCTCTATAACTGTTTACCAAAGAAGAATAAGCAGGGCTTATTGTTTCTCTCTCACCTAGACCACACACTAGAGCAAAAGCAAATAAGCATGATTGAATAATTACAGAGAGAGAGCGAGAGATGAGGGGGAAAAAATTAAATTATCATCTTTATTCCTTTACCCATGTGCTGACATTTTTCTCTGGCCAAAGGTCAGATAGTAATAAAAAATGTCTGCTGACCTTCTGATGTGTCCAAATAACCATATGGCACCATAATAAACGTATCCACTTATGGTGTCCAGACCCATAGAGGAGCAACAGAGGCTTTTAAAAACCGAAATCCTCCTCTCCACGCCAACCCATATGGCGCTCCTCTATTTTATTTGCCTGCTCACTTCTTGATATATGAGAGGTATTAAATGTGACACCTGTGCTGAATGAGTAGTCCTCCATGGTCACGTTTAACCAAAGTTTAAGCACATTTCAGTTTATTCCCTGTTGTTGTTTGTAGCAGATGTGAGGCTGAGATGATCTTGAGGTTCAAGCCCACCCAGGCAGAACAATATCTGCACATTAGCCACGTCTATCAGTCCAACCTAAACTCTGACCATCCAGCAACAATTATTAATGAAAACAAAGAAGAACAACGACCCTCGAGAGGTGTTCTTCTAAAATAGAAAGATAAGAATGTGTAATTTTACAGTGAGGTGAGTGTTTTTAGTGTTTAGTGTTTAGAGTGTTTTTCTAAATGTATTAATGTTTTGCATTGTTTAGTAACAAGTTTTTTTTAAAATACATATTTTTGTTCTTTTGCAGGTGTTTTGAGACCTTCAACCACCTGATTCCACTTTGGTATTGACCACCCACTTTACTCAAGTTGATCAAGATTCATCCAGCATTTTTTTTTTACATTTTTTTTTTAATTGAATATCCTGTTTTACTGATAAATACTGAAAAAAAATTCATTGCAAATGCCATTTTAAAATGAAGAATTGACCAGTTTTATGGTTCAGAATTCTGTTGGTTCGGTGATCTAGCCAGTAAACCAGCAAACCCATATATATATATATATATATATATATATATATATATATATATATATATATATATATATATATATATATATATATATATATATATATATACAGTACAGACCAAAAGTTTGGACACACCTTCTCATTCAAAGAGTTTTCTTTATTTTCATGACTATGAAAATTGTAGATTCACACTGGGGGCATCAAAACTATGAATTAACACATGTGGAATTATATATGGAATTATATACATAACAAAAAAGTGTGAAACAACTGAAAATATGTCATATTCTAGGTTCTTCAAAGTAGCCACCTTTTGCTTTGATTACTGCTTTGCACACTCTTGGCATTCTCTTGATGAGCTTCAAGAGGTAGTCACCTGAAATGGTCTTCCAACAGTCTTGAAGGAGTTCCCCGAGAGATGCTTAGCACTTGTTGGCCCTTTTGCCTTCTGTCTGCGGTCCAGCTCACCCCTAAACCATCTCGATTGGGTTCAGGTCCGGTGACTGTGGAGGCCAGGTCATCTGGCGCAGCAGCCCATCACTCTCCTTCTTGGTCAAATAGCCCTTGATGCCTTCAGTGTGACTCTACAATTTTCATAGTCATGAAAATAAAGAAAAATCTTTGAATGAGAAGGTGTGTCCAAACTTTTGGTCTGTACTGTATATGTGTGTGTGTGTGTGTGTGTGTGCACACTGATTTGGTGCCCCAGAAACATTTCTTATCAATGTTGAAAACATTTCTTTAATATTCTGTTTCAGGATTCTTTGAATAGAAAGTTCAAAAGAACATTATTTCATCCAGTATGTTCGTCTTCAAAAAACATACAATGAAAAAATGACATAACGTGTAGCAGAGATGGTATTGTTTCTGACAGTGGTTGAGGCGCCCTCTTTAAACAAGAGACTGATGTAAGAAGCAGTGAATCTCCTGTGGAGAATCTGACACAGGTCTTCCCTGAGGCCACTCTTGGATTTCCATGGGAACTCTAGCTGTCAGAACTCGAAATTTGAAGTGCCTCAGTGCCACAGATGAGTTTCTCACATGCTGCTGTCAACAGAAATCCACTCTCACTCTCCACAATATCTCTACCATAGCCCTAACAAACTAGCTCTTCCTCTGATATCGCCTGAATGCCTTGAAAATAAAATTCACTCTTGTCACACAAGGCACTTAAGACACTCTTTTTTGTTTTTGTTTTTTTTGAACACCCAAAGCTCTCTGCCAGATGCTTGCAGTCTCTGGTTTCATTGTAAAGAATCTCAACATAAGGAGAGAATCACCTCAATGTACACCTTCAGCCATGGCAATGCCATTGAGAATGACAGCTCTTCCACAATGAGCTAGATAATACTCAAAGGAAGCGATTGTTTTCTAGGCTTCAGACAAGATGTTCCAGTACATGATGCATTGTGTCAGGATGCATAGAAATGGGGCAAACCGCTTTAGGGTTTGCTTAGGCACCATGCCACGTTCTCAGTCTGCATCTTAAAAAGCAGTGCACACTATCAATGTTATTCATTCATTCTCCCATCCTCTTGAAAAGCTTTTAAGGAGAAGGAAGCCAGTTTGGAAGACAGCCTGCCCGCACAATACTTAGAGGATTCCAGCTCGTCTTTGGAGGAAAGGTTCAGGGGCCGGCGTGGAGGGCTTCCGCTACGATTTTCAACCGCAGCAATGTAAGTTTCTCCATTTCCTTTTCACCAGCACCACCCTAACCTTTTAATTAGCTCTGTGATTGGACCGTGGTAGATTCACTTGGATCAATGTAAAGAAGGGGCCCAATTGTGGTCACATAAGCTATTAAAAAGGTTCAGGTAATTAGAAGAGTAGTAAAAGGTATTTTGTCAATACTTGGAGAAGTGCAAAATAACTTAATCAATCTGATTTCTATCTGCATTGTCAAAAGTGCATACAGTATGTTTACATTTCGATCAGCAGTTGGAGGAACTGGAATATGCAACCTCGGGTGAAGATTTCTGTGGCTTTTTCCGTCAATTTGAGTCAGTGAGTATGTCTCCAGGAATGATTGATACCATCACTCAAGGCAAAGGCAAAAAATACAAACTTTGGTAGCGTGAGAAAAGCATTCCTGGAGCTGGATAAATCAAACAGAGACATTCGGATGACAGATAGACCTTGTGCAGCAGGCAGAAGCTGAATCAGAGGCATGAAGCACGCACAAAACTGCTCGAACTCTTGTCTTGCGTAGAGCTCTGTCCCCTGGGAAGAGAGAGATGCGGCCCTTGGAGAGTGATTTCCCATACACACCAGTGGTGTGTGTCCATGTGGACCACACAGACAGCTAAAAAACTTGGTTGGTTCAGAGGCCCCTATGGTATAATATTCTTATTTCAGTGTAGATCAATGACTTTATAAGCATAGGTGTAGATTTGGGGTGAAACAAGTTTAAAGTAATGTTTGTAAAATTATCTGTTATTAAACGAAAACAAATAGACAAAAATCTATTAAATACTAAAAAGTTTTTTAAAATCATAGAATAAAGTCCTTAATGCTCACCAAGGCTGCGTTTATTTAACCAAAAATAAAGTAAAACAGCAATATTGTGAAATATTATTACAACGTACAGTTTCTTATTTTAATACATTTTAACATATCATTTACTTCTATGATGAAAAGATAAATTTTCAACATCCAATGCCCCCATTCTCATTATACTTCAGAAATTACTTTAAAGGGTTAGTTCACCCAAAAATGTAAATCCTGTTATCATTTTATCATTTTATCATTTACTGTTGAACCCAAAAGAAGATATTTTGATTACCCATATTCTTCAAAATATCTTCTTTTGTGTTCAACAGAAAAAAGAAACTCCTTTAAGTTTGAAATAATCGGTGAGTAAATGATGACAACATTTTCATTTATGGGTGAACAAATGCTCAACCCATTTATTATAATTATACAGGAAATGTAAAAAAAAAAAAAATCAGCTTTTTTTCTAAATAAATAAAAAAACAGCGTATATTTGATCCAGAATTTTTTAAATAACACCACAGATGTCATTATTGCTTTTGATCTATTCCATGCAAGGGTTTTTCATGCTACCACCACCAATGCTTCAAAACATTTCACCCTCACAGAGAATGATTGCATTACATTATTCAGACAATTAAAATAAAACATGGATAGGACATTTCAGTGCACAGATGTCCACAGGTGTCTACCAGGCCCGGCTGCCAGCCGTTTTTAATTTAAGGGCCACAGCATGTTTCAATTTCTGTTTAAATCAAATTAACCCAACATCTATTTATAGCAGCCTTTATGAACATGCTGGTGGATCCACCATCTCATTTATTTCTATTTCTTCCTCTCCTTAAGAATTTTAAGAGACGAATCTGAGATGAAGTCGATACTTTAATGAAACAAAACTGGGAAATCCATTATGTCTCCTGAGCAATGAAAGACCACCATTTGAGTGATAAAATGTTCCTCTGGGTAGGTCTAAGATGGAAAATAAGAAGTATGATTGTAGATGGCATGCAGATTAAGACAGAAAAGAATGAAAGATGCTAATGTTGACCTCAATCCTCAAGACTACTACCAATGCCAGAATGTGCTATATCACTTCAAAGACTTGTGCAGAAGTGCTTTATCCAACAATTATCCCTCTCACTCAACGTCTATCTTTTGGTGTCATCATTGTTATTCCAGCTCAGTCTTGGAATGCAATGGTTTTTGTGGATGAACGATTTTACTACTGATCAAAGTTTGCCAGAAACATCTGGGCCAGTGTAGCAAAACGGCCTCAATGGCAAACGGCTTTTGAGGATATGAAACAATATTTTGACTCTTCACATCATACTGTTTTATTTGACTCTAAAGTACTTAGTTTGAGCATGTAAATGCCTCCGAGATGGTCCTCTTTAACAAACGATAATTATTATTCCAACCAGAACGAGGTAGGTTATGGCCAAGGCCTTATAAGTAAGGGCACCTATTCATTCAAATAGCTGAGCTCTTACACCTTCTGTGTTCACAGAACTTTTCTTCAGGCTTGTTTAATATTCTTAAATTGTAGATAAACACTTGGCATAAGGAAGCTTTTCACTTCACTTGAGAAAGTAGCACCTAATTCCGAACAAACAGACAGATATGTTCTCCCAGGTTGAGTTTCAAATGTTGACCTTTGACCTCTCGCTCTCTCTATCCCTACAAGTAAATGTGTAGGCACACATGGGCTGTTTGAGTCCTGCGACAGGCTAGTATTCTGACAGCTTGTGTTTATTATAACAAGTGCTGGAATTCAGCCTAATGAAGGTTTTTATTATCTATAAATAAGGTCAACTGGAGCCAAAGCGCAATGAGTGGAGCGTTTAAGAGAAAGGACAACCAGCAGATGATTGACAAGAGCTGCTGGCACTTCTGACTGTTGTTCTAACATCTTAAAGGGATGGTAAGATGACAATGTTCTTTCACAGTTTACTTGTAGATTATCATAGTGTGATTGTGTATAGATTTTTGACAGTTTGCTTGATACATCAAATGTTGTCCATATGTTTGCATGACTCATTGTTTGGAAATTTATATCAGCACGAATAGTGCTTTAAACATTAGAAAATTGTCCCAATTAACCAAATACAGAGACATGGATACAGGAGTTGTGTAAATAATATGACAAGACTGGGCCCAAAAGTCTGAAAATCAGACTTTTAAAGTCTCATTCAAATGTGAAAATGAACAACGCTTTTAGAAATTAGACAATATTACGACAAATAAATTAAATCAATAAGAAAAACGCTTAAAACTGAAAAAAAGTTAAAGATTTTTTGCATCAAAGAAGAATACATGCATCATGCATAAATATAATGTTTTACTTTGCACTCAAATGTTATACACACACACACACACACACACACATATATATATATATATATATATATATATATATATATATTATTGTTTTAAATAAAACATTAATCATATGATTGTCTGCGATTAATCGCATTATGTACAAAATTAATAATGCATTCAAAAGTAGTGTATTGTGCACTTTTTAATTTAAAAGTACTGCTATATGAACAAAAGTGCAATAACATTTGGTTTGCAAACACTTCAAACTAATAAGTTGCTTTTTACAGCAGTGTTCCTTTTACATAGCACTTAAAATATTTATTGTAAATCTCAACTTATAACATTAAGTAATTAAATTAAATATAAAACAAGCTATTTGTATATATATATATATATATATATATATATATATATATATATATATATATATATATATATATATATATATATATATATATATATATTTGAATCTAATTTAAGTTGAATCTAATCTAATATATATGTATGTGTGTATGTATAATGAATATAAAACTATGAATAAAAAAATAAATAAATATAGTATACTTTTTAATGCTAATAAACAATTCTAGATGTCTCTGACAGAATATTTACTTACAACATAACAATACCTAAAATTGGGGATTTAGAACATTTCCTACATGTTTTTATAATGTCATATTTGGGTATACAAATCTAAAAAACAACTTGCAAACATATGGGCGACAGACGCACATCACATTAGAGCTTAATATAATGGGTAGCTGTAACCAAGTATTTATAGAGGCATTGACTCCAGAGTCTTTTCTAGATAGATGAAATCTGGTCCACAGCATTATTCATTCTTCAAAGAGACTGTAGCAACACCAGCTTTAGTCCTCTAGTCATGAACACCAGGGAGTAACCATGCCACACTGATATCCATTATAGTTGAAGAGAGAGATAGTTAGCACATGGGAGAAGCGGAAAGGGAGAGTGAGAAGGCAACACAGTGAGCCATAAAGTCTGATTCCAGCCACCTGTGCTCTTGTGCTCAGCTCATTCTTTCTGTGTGACACGCTGTGCGCAGATAATTTTGCTTATGCAAATGTTTTTTGTTAAAAGAAAATTATTGGGCATGCTTCAGAGAAATGAGCTGAAGAACAAAACAAAGGAGAAAAGAATGTAGAGAAGTTTAAATGAGAAAAAGTTGGAAGAATTATTGAAGTCTTTTGCATATCCACCTTTTACCCATTATGCCAAACCAATGGCCTGGTAATTAAAGTCATGCACTGATGGGATTGGTGTGTTCTGTGCCACCGTGCTCCTTTATTGCACTCTGTCATTTTGGCACTTTTTAGTCAGGAAAGGGATTGTGAAAGGAAACTGGAAAAATTAGCATAGGTCTAACAAAATCGAGTGCAGTAAATAAAGTAGACCACCAACGCTGGTGGGTTTCTTGATAAATAGGAATAGTTCTGCTCTTGGTTCAGGTAGAACCTTGTCTGTAATGACAGTTTAGGCATTTCAGTCAATTGTTTTTTTTTTTTTATCTTTGGAAAGTTAATATTACAGGATAGAGGGATGTTTGCTTTGTGCTTTGATATTGGTATAAGCTTTATATACAGTAGTGGCCCAACCAGTCTACACAAAACTATCCAGTGTTAAAATCTTTTCCCTGCAACTTTTTGTCCAAACTGGCCTAGACTGCAATAACTAAGCTGCTTGGTTTCCATTTCTGCATCTATATTCTGTGTAGCCCCATCCCTACTAAAATATTATTGGTCCAAAATCTTTCTCCATTCTACATAATATATGTCCTGATTGGTTGTGATTTTTCATCATGCAGAATCTTCACTTTCTTACACATGACTAGCCTGAATCTTCATCAAACTTGACTTATCCACATAGAACATGTTCCGTGATGAAGATTGTTTGTTGGTCCTAGAGCAACACTATCCAAAATCCTAAGCAAAACAATCTGAAAATTGCAAGCCCTCAACTCTACAATCTGATTGATTGGACTGTTATTCCAAGTTAAAAGTATACTCCATGGTTAAATCATGTTATTTCAAGCTAGTGTCATTTAAAAAGGTTACAGTTAAACATGTAGGGTATAGCAAGAGATGTTAGCCAGAAAGGTCTGTTTAATATGCCTGCAAACCATCAGTGTAAGACACCATGTCTTTAATGTATCACAGCTGCTGGGAATCAGTCCTCACACACGACAGACAGTGACCTTGGTGTCTCATTAGTACGTTCGTTTAGTGTGTGCAATGATTAACAGTCCTGCTGGGGCCCTCCTGCCCATTGTGTCCAGCAGCCAAACTGCCTGAAGGATCTTACAAACACCAGGGACAGTGAGCTCAACCGTCCCAATGTGACACTAACACACCTTCAAATATTAAAGTAATTTACACAATAATTACTATTCTGCCATTATTCACTAAACCTTCATGCCATTCCAAACCTGTATGGTGTTATTTCTTCTTTGTAAAACAAAGTGCGATTTTGTAAAGTGCATTTTGGTTTGTTCATCACACAAAGCTATTAGATTACTTCAAAAGACTGTGATAATATTGGTACAAGTCATTTGAAGTACTTTTATGATACTTTTATGGTGCTTTTTTGTCATTTTGGAACTTGACAGTCTCAGTTTTTATTCACTTTCATTATATTGAAAAAAGGATGTTATTCACACATCTGTGCTTTTGTGTTCCACAGAATATGAGTTTGGAACAACATGAGGGTGAGTAAAAGATGACAGAAATATAATATATTTAATATATCTCTTTGATCTTTGATTTGGCCCATCATGCCATATCGCAAAAGACATACCAAAAACATGCCACTGGAGCATATCGTCATTTCTAATTTATTCTGTTTGTGCATTGAAATGTAAAGAAGATAAGTGAATTTGATTAGACTTTTTTTTTTTTTTTTTGCAAACTTTTCATTTTAAAAGGTTTGGGCACCTCTGCTCTTGCATTGTATTTTCAGACCAAAGATGTCATGTTAGTAGACTTTGGAAAGACGATATTATTCACCACATGACTTGTGCTGGTTTCAATCTGGCACACAGACCTGAAACATCTGCTTGTTTTTGATATTGAAATTCTTAAGCGAAAAAGGCTGCACAACATCTACACAATCGAGTTGAATTTCACATCCCAAATCAATATAAAGTACTTCAGATGCCTGACTGTGAAAGATATACAGTTACGGAGATGAAAACATATGTCTCCATCAGCCAGACTGAGATAAGAATTTGTTTCTTGTCTGTTTTTATTGATAGGAAATTCGAAAATTGCCTTGTGTTTTAAAAACAGCAATAAATGTCAGAGAGGTTTGGACTTGCGTTTGAGTGCTTTTCAATGTGCTTCCCATCCCTTTAACTTCATTCATGACTAGCAGCATATTTTTTCCTGTCTACTGTATGTATATGCATAATATATTTTCTGTTTCCATTCACGTGTCTGTCACTCTATGTGTCCTAGGCTTAACAACAGGTCATATCCCAGGACGAGGCACAGGAAGAAGCCGCTTTCCTGTAACATAAACAGGATTATTTTAAATCAAATTTCACAGTTTTCTGAAGCAGAAAAGCGTACTCAGTGCTTTGAAAAGCAGCTCTGCCTCAATAGGAAAGGAGAATGAAAGCGATATTGAAAAGAGTAAGAGGGAGAAATGTACTTTCATATCCACACAGAAATATGATGCGCCCCACTTTGCAAATTTACTTCGAAGGCCACAGTTCTGCAGTATTTCTGAAGCCACCCGCCCCTCACTTTGAGGAATATGCAGCTGAAATCCAGTTCTGCTAGGATGCTTCCTGATTTACGACGTGGAGGGATGGGATGGGTTCTCATCTGGGACTCCAGCCACTGCCGGACAGGAGATTTACGGGTACAATGACACCACTGATTACTCTTGGACGCAGAGGAGAAATGGACACAGTTTGTTTTTCACCCCTTTCCGTCTTTAAGACCTGGACTGAGCATGGGCTTAGATTTGAGTCTCTTTCCCAAAGCAGCAGGTCCGGGGTTTGCTTATGGACACACACAGGCTAACTTGGACGAGCCCAAGTCGATAAATAACATATGCAGACTGATGGGAAACCCATACTGTATCTCCATCGACGAGAAATGCAGAGACATTGTCATGACCCCAGAAACCACACTTGCTCTAGGAGCCGTTTGACTCCATCCCTCTCGTTTTGACAAATTTGTGAGTCTTCCTGTGCGTTCTGTGGAGGCCAAACCGTGGACATTCAGGGTTCAGCCAAACCCAATACAGTCTGAAAACAAATGCTAGGGTTCAACTGACCTCACGCTGGACTAAATGGCTTGATAGCTTTGTAAATATGGCTTCCGGCAAATAAATTCCCTTCTTTTTCTTTTACCAACAGCAAGAGCCCCAAATCCATTAAGAAAGAAAAACGCAAAATTAAAGACAACGCTGCCTAACACTCTAACCCAGTCAATAAATCAGACAGAAACAATAAGTTGAAACCATAAATGTGGACTGGATTGAAGTCATTTTTCTTCACGTGGAAATTCTCAAGACATTTTCAATTTCATGCACGGCACAGAAACCATACAAAAGACATTTGTGTAATATAAGCAGGGAGGAACTCTTTTGATGATTGCGACAGGTCTGCGTTCCACCCAGCGCTATCCAAACAATGTGCCTGCCTGTCTGTCTGCTTGCCATGCATCCTCAAAGGGACATGAAGTGTCTCATATACATTTGACACAAAGAACGGGTTATGTGACATAAACCAGATGGACTCTTCAGTAGGACCGACATTGTGGTTTCTCCAAGACCGCAGACTTGCTTGATCGCTCCACCCAGGGCCTGCTTGCTGGCAACTCACTTTCATTCGTCTTCTCACAAGTTTGGGTGAAAAGCTTTTGGGAAGCTTTGTAAGATTGATGATCCATGGCCAATTACTGGCTTAGCCACTGAGTCTCGCAAAGAAAGCATGAGCTCGGACGTAAACACATAGGACCAAGACATAGGGGCTGGGAATACCTGTGGCTCCACATTCCAAAAACTGTCTGGAATGTTCATCGCTCTTTAATAAAATCTAAGTATTATTCAAAGAATGTATACACAAAATTTAAATATGAACAATATTTTGATTTGAGTGAGTGAATGCTTCAATATCAGTCAATACCAGTTTCACACATTTCATAAAAAAAAAGAATACTTTTATTCACTAAGGAAGCGTTAAATTGATTAAAAGTGATGGTAAAGACGTATGGTTGTATAATATTACAAAAGATTTCTGTTTCATATACATGTTGGTATTATAAACTTCATCAAGAATCTTTGGAAAAAAAAATTATCACAATTATCACAAAAATATTAAGCAGCACAACTATTATTTATTATTTCACGTTTTGGGTTACATTGACATAAAAAAAAAAAAAAAAAGAAATCTGTTTAGCATTAAAAAAAAATTGAATTGACATGAATGCGAGTAAATGATAGCAATTTGTTATTTTTGGATGAACTATCCCTTTAACACTCCCTCTTTTTATCTATAGATGAGACTTCAAGACTATCTCTTAAAATAATCTCATTCCAAAGCCTGATCCTGGTATTTCTGTATGGTGCCATCCCGAGTGAAGAAAGGAGGGGCCGGCGCATCTGACGCCCCGTGGTTGACGAGCACCAGGGCGCCAGGCGAAAGCTTGTTAGACATACTCTGACAACAAGACACTGCCCTTGAAAATCAATTATAAACACAGGAGCTTCCCTGCATCTGTTTCTGCTCGCAGTTTTGTGGGGCTGTCTGTCTTGGATTTCGGTTTTATCCTCCCTCTCTTTGGGCAGCTTCCACGGCGGTTCAAACGGCCATCCCTGAAGGATTACTGCGAGTTTTAAACCCACAGGGACAGAGTGTGTAAATCATGAATGGGTGAGCAAGAGTGATGACAGGTCATGGCACCCGCTACTTATTGGGATGAGCAGTTTATGGGAGCAGTTGGGGTGTTTCTCATTGCATCTGCTTTGCCCGACCTCCTGTTTCCAGCAAATAAACAGTCATAAAAAATGGCTTTGACTGGTTAAAAAGGGGTGCAGACAAGTTTGTGCAGAGAAGTTATGGGTTCCCAATCTTTAAGGGTCCACTAATGACACTACCTGGGGTCCGGGTTACTTACAATTGTTTTAGCATGCCACCATTCAGTTGCACCAACTTATACCAAATCCTGTGCTGATTAACAGAAAAGAGAGAGTTTAGTTCAAAGCTACATAATTTAAATTTTAAAGTAACCCAGGGAGGGTCTGAAGTAATTGTTCACAAATCTTTTACATTTACATTTAGACATTTAGCAGACGCTTTTATCCAAAGCGACTTACAAATGAGGACAATGGAAGCAATCAAAATCAACAAAAGAGCAATGATATGCAAGTGCTATAATAAGCCTCAGTTAGCTTAACACAGTACACGTAGCAATTTTTTTTATTATATAAAAATTAAAATAAAAACAGAGAGAATAGAAAAAGAATAGAGCAAGCTAGTGTTAGAGGCCTTTTTTGCTTTTGTTAATTGTATAATAAATAAAAAGAAAACAGATAGAATACAAAAAGATTAGAAAGTCTGCAGGATCGGACCGTTTTAGCAATGTGGTCTGAAAAGGCAGCTGATAATCAATCATAGCTCCAGGTTTCTGGCTGTTTTTGAAGGCATTATGTTTGATGCTGGATGGTAAACTTGTGATGAAACGATGGGTTTGATGGAACCACAAGAAAGAACCACTCTTTTAAACCCATATGACTATTTTTGAGTCGATGAAGGACAAAAGGAAGAATTTGTGTTAATACAAATATGATGCTTTTAGACATCAAGTCTGGCATCAATGACATCAAATATTTTCTTGTGCCTCATCATTGAGGTCAAACCTTATGTGACACATCTTGACAAATTATGTTACCCTGGACCACAAAACCAGTCATAAGGGTCAATTTTTCAAAATTGAGATTTATACATCATCTGAACGCTGCATGAATAAGCTTTATGGTAAGTTAGGATAGAACATAATTAGGTCAAATGTTCCAAATGAAGTTCTTAGCAATGCATATTACTAAACTAAGTTTCGATATCGGTTGGAAATTTTCTAAATATCTTAATGGAATATTATCTTTACTTAATATCCTAAAGATTTTTGGCATAAAAGAAAAATCAATCATTTTGACCCATAGAATGTTTTTTTGGCTATTGCTACAAATATACCTGTGCTACCTAATACTGGTTTTATGGGTCACATATTTGTGTCAACGTGACTACTTTTTTATGTATGTAATGTAAAGACCATTTTTATAATGGTTTATGCAGAGCTGTTATAGTTAACTAAAACTGCAACAATTAAAAATCTATTTTATTTAAATAAAGCAAAAAATATAAATACAAATCTAAATAGTAGATAAAAAAACAACAACTTACGAACTTTGAACAGGCAACTGGAAAGAAAATGCTATGGCTTACTGAAATAAAAATAAATACAAATTGAAAACTACAATTTAAATAATAAAAAATAAGTCAAAGTTTATTTAAAATATTAATAGCATATATAAAGCTAAAATAGCATTCATTTTGTGAGTATGGACAAAATTAACCTTTTTTATGTTGCTTTGTGCTAAACAAATACATAACTGTGTTAGGAATAGTTTGAAACAACAATGTAAAACATTAATAATGTAAAATATTGATAATGTGGTGATTTTTTACAAATCAAATAAGGCAAAATAAGTAAAAAAATGTAAATTAAAAGTAAAATGTTTGGAAAATAAATACAATGAAGTAAAAAAAATCAGTGCATGACCCCGACAGAAACCCTTCAGGAAATTTCAGTCACAGTCTCTTTGTTCATGCGTCTTCTTTTCTCTCTCCTTGCCCTGAAAGAATGCTTACAGTCTATCTCAAGATGCTACATACTGACATGATGAAAGACCACCACAGTGGATGAGACCTCTTTCTGTGTGCTCTGAAAAGCGCTGTGTGTTAAGCAGATCCACCCAATCAGGCTGCATTGTTCTGAAGTCCTCCACACCATCTGCCTCTCAGGTTGGTCAAAGCTGAAAACCTTGTGCTTAGCAGGATGTGGAGGCATGTCTAGCTTTATGACCTCCCCATATCTATAGTCTTTACCCTATGGAGCATCTAATTCAATTATCACACACTTCTATATGACAATAGTCATTGTAGGTGTCTATTCTGAAGGCTGAGGGCAGCACTATAGAAGAACGAAGAGTGTGAGCATTCTTGATTAGCATCCTTGGTTACAAATGGCACTTGAGGACACAGTGAGAACCATTACCACATGTTTACCCTATTGTCTTTGCGAAGGCAAGTCACAGTCAACTCGAGTTGAATGTATAAAGCAAATAATGTCAATAATGTTTTGACATACATTCTGCAGTCTCTTCTCATAAATGATGAATATTTCTCGCTGATAATTGCAAGTGTCCAATCAGATTTGTCAATGTGGACATCCATTATAATAAACAAACAATTTTCTGATCTTATTTTCTCATAATAATTTTTTTTCCATTCAATGCATTGTCAACAAGCACGCAAATGATGTTATTCTTGGGGAATCAGATTACATGGACTGCTCCAAATCGTGGAGAAAAACAACAATGAATCCAACTGAATTACCCTGCTTTTTTTCTGTATTTCATCACGAAAGGTCAAACAGCTTTTTGCACAGAGATATATTACCTGATATATTTGAATAGTTTATTATTATTACTTCATTTATAATAAAAAAGAGCCTGAATATATATATATATATATATATATATATATATATATTAATTCAATTACAGGCTATAATGACCTTATATCTTACAACAGTGAATATTTTAGACTTATTTTAATTATGTAAGACATACCAATCCTGATTAAAAAAAAAGAAAAAAAAAAAGATTTTATATACTTGTATTCTTTTTATTAGTTACATATATACATCACTAATAAAGAATTAAGAATTATTATTATTATTATTATTATTATTAAGAATTATCACTTGTTTAGAATATATATATATATATATATATATATATATATATATATATATATATATATATATATATATATATATATATATATATATATATATATATATATATATATATATATATATAGATAGCAGGACATTTTGTCTGTTATTTAGTTATGATTGCATAGTGAAATCTAATTATTCCAAAATCCTGGCAATATCTACAAATTAAACTTCAAATTGTTTTTTGTATGATTGTGTTTTTGTGTGTATACTGTGTTTTTAGGGCACTGGTTTGAGCATATTGGGTCAAGATATGTATTGTATGTACACATATGCACAACATTATATAATTACATTAATAGAAAACCAAACTACACAAAAAACAGTACATGTACACAAAAATCAGCTGCACTATTGTAAAGTGCTGCATTCTGATTTATTATTTTCTTATAGTGTGATTTCAAGTCAGACAAAACCTACCAACACAATAGCATGCAACTCGAATCAAACCACTCTCAAAAAAGTTCACAGGGTCAAAGCTGCAATCCCATCTTGTTGCACAACTCCTGTCTGTGGGAGCCGAATAGAGCTGTTAGAACGTACCGCTGGGCATTGATGACATTCATCAGAGCTCTGGATAGTGGGGTGAGATTAGATCATGTAATCTGCTAGGAGAAGATGGGAGGGCTGGCCAGGAAGTGGTCGTAATGAATGAGATGAATCAGGGAAATGGGTTTGGATAGCGGGTTTCAATCATCAGGCCTTTAATACTGGAGGAAGATGTTCAAGATCATCAAGAAATGTGTAGTTACTGATAAAATGGATATCTTATTAGGAGATCTTTAACAGACAATATAAACATCATCTGTGTTGCTTTTACAAAGTAGGCCGAATCATCTTTCCTTTTTTTTCTTTTTTAAAAGGGTTATCAGATGTCGCAAACTACAGTATCGGTATTCGAATTTATGAATCACATACAAGACATGCATTAAAATAGAAGAGCATTGCAGGTCTTGGTAGCTCATCTGTAGACCATCCCCCCAAAATTTTATTTTTAAATTTTACATTATAGCCCATATATTTTATTTATTTTATCCATTTGTACATAAAAAGTATTTTTTTCTTAATTTTAAAGTTATTTAAGACACATACAGTAGAGCTTTTGCACATTTTTATTGTTACTTTACAATAATATTTCTAAAAAGGTTACGATAAGAATCAGTTAAATCAGAAAGCAATCCAATGTAACTCAAAATGCTCACACTGTGCTTAGCTTTTTGTGCGTGCTCGTGCTTTCCAGCAGGACATACGTCACAGGAAACACTTCTGTTCCGACAGCGAGGTCAAGATGGCGCGCTGCAGTACGTGAAGGGGACACAGCCGCATCCGGTCGAACATGTACAAAACATCATGTAGTAGACTGACGGGAGTCTGGAAATGCCTTCCATGCGATGGTATTAATAACTATATCATGTTAATGAGGCATATGTGTGCTTTCGCTCGAGCCGTGCTGGTATTTTGCCATTTTGCTAGCCGGTTAGCCTAGCCACTGGAGCTCTACTGCAGCAGCATGACCTTAAAATAACACCACCGTTTACACGACGTGATCCGGTTTTAAAATGAATCCCGTAGATACATGCATTAACATAGATATACAGTATTTATCTACTCTGATTTGTGCATATTGCTTGCGATAAATCATTTGACTTACATTTCCCATTGTATAATCATGTAACGTTATATACATGCGTATGTATATATATATTTGTGTGTGTGTGTGTATATATATATATATATATATATATATATATATATATATATATACATATATACATATGTATGTATATAGATAGATATAGGTCTAAGTGTGTGTGTGTGTGTGAGAGAGAGAGATTGTCGTGCAAATATTGTTTATATTAGAAAAAAATTGTGTCCACATGAGTGTTAAAGGTGTCAGTTATGATATGATGACGTGTTATTTGGCATGATTTCACTATGAAGTTGTCAGATATCTAGTAAATTGAGTGGAGTTGCCATAGTGATAGAGAAGCAGTTGTTATTTCTAATCGAAAAGTTTCACATTCATATAATTACATGGTCTGACTCCAAAACAAATTTTTCTCACTTTACAAAATTGCTCCAAAATGTATGTTGCTATACACATATATAAAGTTAAAAAGGCAGGTATGACCAGCTTTGACTTTTTTTTTCTTTTTTTCTCAGTATGAATTAATGTATTGTGTTGTTGAAGGTTTGGTTGGTGTCAGCGTGCAGCAGAAGCTTATTGGAAATGCGGCTAGGAGTCTGACGAGTGCCAGGAGTCTCATTCAGCTCTGCAGGAAAAATCAAGCAGAATGGATCACGTTCCAGCATCTCTGCTTTCTGAAGAGACAGGTATACGAGGCTGAGAAGTGCTGCCTTTATGGATGCATGACCAGTATTACTGGCCAAGGCGATTCAGATCTAAAATGAGCTATATATAGACATTATTGATATACTAATTATTATCTTGCATTTTTTGAGACAACTTTCTTATAATACTTTTGCAGGGGAATAATATTTCTGTCATATTCTTTTAATCAGTTATTCCTTAAATTATTGCAAATTGCATTATGCAAATTCAAATTCCCTATATCTTCCCATTTTAACTAGGGCTGCATGATAAATGGCATGCAATATTTAATGCGCATCTTGTCAGTAATTAGTGGTAAATCTCCATCACCTGCAAGCTTCCACATGGAGCAGCATTAACTACACAGAGCTGTTGTTCATGCGTTTTATTGTGAAGCCCTAATTTTGACAGAATGAACTGATTAAATTGAAATCCATCAAATGTCATAGCCATATTTCTTCCCTCTTCCCCCAGTTTGTGAAGAGCAGCGGCGGTCTCTGCCAGAGAGCGAGACCCAAGCAGGAGCATGTTGTCTCTGTGCTGGACGAGCGAGATGATTCGGTGGTTAGTCAGGTTCAGCAGATACCAGCCTTAAAGCCTGAACCAGGTACTGTGGTGCCACCATGTGACCCCACTGAACCAGAAGCAGCCAGGGCAGCCCGCTTGGAAGCCCGGCAATGGAAAGAGTTAAAGGTTGAATACAGTGATTTACCAGGGATTTACGCACGGCTCTCCAAACTTAAATTAACAGGTATATGTTTTATGTATTTTGAATAAATGAAAGTCATATTGCATAATTAAGCAATATGTAGTTACTTATGGAGTAAACAAAGCTAATAATGAAGTTCATGGAAATGTAAATGTGATGCTTACTCGAAAAGAAACACTGACTAATGATTAGATAATAATCATTTAAAAAAATAGTCTCTGCTCATGAAGTACGTAGTTTTAACCCTTTTAAATTTTCTTTAGCTTTTTCAGGAAATAATAATATTGTATGTGATAAGCGTTCCACTTATTGGTTCTGCATAATTAACTTGCATAATATGCTGGAAGTTATACTTTTGACTTTAAGTGATATGATAGCATAGCATTTGTTGTTGTCTAATAGCCTAATGACATCTAGCTAACTTTCGTTTGACTCTTCTTAGATTTATTCTTAATTGTTAGTTTAGGGGATGAATAACAGACACTCTTCTTTTCTTCATTTTTGCAGAAACTGCAGTTGCCCTTTTAACGAAATCAATAAGCTAGTTTGTAACCTTGCGCTTTCTTTTTGTCCATAGCTCTTGTGGTTACGACGGCAGCTGCTGGCTATGCAATGGCTCCGGTGCCCTTTGACCCTGTCACTTTTTTGATGGCTTCAGTCGGAACGTGTCTCTCCTCCTGTACAGCTAATTCCATCAATCAGGTCAGTCACCCCATGCACATTCATAAAATAACGGCACACTCAGCAGAATGTGACTGGACCAAACACATCATATGAAGCCAAGTGACCTGACATCCAGATGGAACAAGCTAGGAAGTGTTAGACCACTTCACTGCCCGCACATGGGTGCATGTGTATATTAAAAAGCTGCGCATGTCTGATGTTGTGTACCTTTAGATCTATGTGTAGTTGTAGTTTTCTTTTGTATTGCAGACTTAATTTTAGGTTAATAATTTCCCTGCTTCATGAGGATAAAGCATATTGTACCTCACTGCTGTAATGTTTTTGTTAACGTTTCACTAATATTTCAATGCTGACTAATTACAGCATTATTCATTTATTTATATGTTTTTGTAACTGTAACAAAAACTGTTAAAACAAACAATTTTTATATATTGTAGTATTGCATTTTTTAAATAAAGAAATTATCTCTTTTTTTTGTTGTAATTAACTTTTTGTTACTATGATAAAAGAATACTGCTGTAATGAATAATAATAAAAAATAAGTGAGCCAGCTACAGAAGCATTATAGTAAGAAGGATTTGGAGGTAAAATGTGCTTTATCATCCTTAAAAGTTGCAGCTTCTAATAGTTAATTCTAAAAATGGATCAGTAATTTCTGAAAACAATCTACTGAATTTTATGGAATTCGAGTGAGTGCTGTGTAGAATTGTTTATTTTTTATTTTTCGTAATCTAGATATTTGGCTAGCAATGCCCTTTACTTGCACACTAATAAAAATGTACTTGCATTGAAGCTTTTACCGTGGTTTAAAATTCATGATTGCACAAGTAGACATCTGACATCTAAAAAAGGTGATGACCAGAGTTTGGCTAGATGTGTTGATGCAGGCCCAGGGCAGACCACACAGATCCAGTTGTAGATGGTTAGAAATGTTTTACCCGCTAGTTTTGGTACTTAACCTCGACTCTGCACAGGCATTCCAGTCAGAGTAATTGCCTTCTTGGCGGTCTGTTGATTTTTCTATTGTTTTGGTTGTTTACAGCTAGATGGATGAAGTCTCATTGCAGTGTTGGCTTGACTTCAGTGAGTCCCGCAATGCCCAGCAGAGTTTCATTGTGTGTTACACAAACCCGGGACACAAGCACTCGATATGTGCTCTCACTGTGCACTTTGTCGTTAGTTTAGAGGGAAAGAAAAGAAATCAGCACTTAAGTGAGCCAATTGTAGAGTCTTTTGCATTCCACTCCTGCTGTGTATCTAAAAAATACATTAGGCCAGATTAGCTGTGCCTCTCTGATGTTTTTCAGATGAAAACATTTGCCAAGCTAGAATGAGAAGAAATAGAGAGCGAGAGGCACGCGTTGCATACACTCTGGTTTGCTCCATTTGTAATCAGCTTTCTGCTCCAAGCGGAGTACGTTCTGTGCAGTTATGCTCTTCGTGACTCAGGAGTATTAGCCAAATTGAAGATTGTTACATCAGCTTGTTTTAAGGCCTGTGGCTTCTTGACCAATACCCAGACGCGGCTTGCAGTTTGTTGAAGGTCACAATCACTCACACCACTGGGCTGAGTTCACATGATGACCTGTTTTTAACATCAAGATCATATCATCGTACACTTGGACCTTTTTCCTCCTTATTGGCATCTCTGCAGTGCTTTTGCTCTTTGCGTTGTTCTATTTTCTCAACCTCAATGTGTCACATGCTGGTGGCCTTTTTTTTTTTTTTTTTTTTTTTTTACCTGAGGCCTATATGGTACAGAAACAAACAAGCAAATATTTGCTTCTCAGGTTGGACATAAATGCCTTCAAACATTCAGATTATCTAATAGGCCATTTCATGATTGATTTCTAACCTTTTTCTGATATGCCTGCATCAAATAGAGGCGTGTATAGTTCACGTTTCTGACTAGATTTGATCCACTTCTGCTTGATATATTTGATCATAAGTACAGTCAAATATTAAAATATGATTACAATTTAACTATTAATATATGCTAAAATGCAATGTATACCTTTTATGAAAAAGCTTAATTTTAGCAGTCTTTCCAGTGTTGTCACAATCCTTCAGAAAAAATGTTGGAAACATTTGTGCTGCTTAATTGTTTTATTAATTCATTCATTTATATTATTATTTTCAGGATTTTTTATTGAATAAAAAGTTCAGTAGCATTTATTAGAAATCAAATAATGAGTTTAAGTTTTGCTAATTCAGTTATTACAAGGTGCCAGAACCATCTTGATGATTAGCATGCTGAATAACAGACTGTGCACCTTTGAATTGATGCATAGATGAATATTAGTGCATAGATGACTTGGGGAAAACAGGGGGGAAGAACTTGGATAGGCATGCAATGTTTAAAGAAATCTTAGAGTTAAGAAGCCAGCTCATTCTTCAAGTCATTTTTGAAGTTATAGAAATGGAGAAAAGGTTAAGTAGCTATAATTGACGTCTTTGCGCAAGTTAAAATCAGGGCTCTTAAAGTGCATTTAACAATGAAATGGATACAAGGTCTAAGAGGCTGAGGTAGCGGTTGAACGCAGTGCGAGTGAAGGCGGACAGATGGGCGCTCTGTAAATTTATTGCGTTTGATGTGCCGTCTTTGAAGTTTTAATTGAGCAGGAACAGTGAGCAGGGATAGAGTACTTGAAACAGGTTCATCAATCACGTGTGCTTTTATATGCCAAAAAGCATGTTGAAACACGGGTATCAGATGCTAGTTTTATTTAAGTGGAATTTGGATATTTCTAATGCATACTGTTAACTTCGCTCTGTACTGTTTAGATGGCCTTCTGACTTCTGCAAGTGTTTATGAATGTTCATTCTGAGACTAATAGGCTTTCTGTGGCTTCAGAGGACATTTAACCCATAGACCGTGGAGCTGTCTTTCTTGTGGCAAGCGGTTGGCATTTGCACGAAGTCTTCACTCCACACGTTACAGTAGGGACAGAGCCTGTGTCTGGCCTCTCTGGCTCGCCTCCTACTCTGAGTTGTAGCTTGGTTTTGCATGGTGTATGTGTGTACACATTTAACTTCAGCCATAGTAGTGCGTCATAGTAACCAGCAGGGGTGTGTGGTATGACCAAAATCATATGTATTATGACTGTAACTGTATATATAGCAAGTATTTTTGCTGGATTTTTAAAAATAATTGTTGCTAAAAATAGACATGATGTAATTTTGGATTAATAAGTGAATTACTTAATTTAATCTTATTTTTTTTTCTCTTTTTGTGGAACATGGACTTCACACTGGCCAAAAATCATATGCAATCAATCTCCTAAATCAGATTGACACCAAAATCATGAGTTTTAATCTAAAAGTCAATAGGGGTAAAATGTCACTTTGGATCTGCCTCAAGAAATAAATGAAATGCAGAGTTTATTGTTGTATTTGAAAGGGTGGTTTAAAATCCAAGTGTTGGATGTAAATTACACTGGGTACCTGGGGGCAGATTTGTTTATGTGCAAATAGAGTACAACAGAATAACAGAGATATTGTTTACAATCTGTCTCTTTGTTCCTGAAGCCTCAAGCGCTTTTTGAAGTCTTAGCTCTGTGTGCATGCAGAAACTGTGACGTGATTGTCATCGTATCCGCTAGCAGCTTGTACAAAGACAAATTCCTGGTGCGTGTACCCTTCTGACAGAGTTCTGCATTACACATGGCTAATGAAAGGCATCCTGATTGGTGCTGTCTATGTGATGAACGCTGTTCTTTCTTAGTTAAGAGCAGCTTTGTTTTTGTTGTTTTCGTAGTAAAACCGAGCAGCTGGTAGAACGCCGCCACAAATCACGAGCCATGTGGTCATTGTAGTAACTCTCTGATCTCATTCTTCAAGTCCTGACTCATCTTGTGTAATGTGACAGGTCTTGGGCACACCTATACCTGGCGGTGACTGATCTCCACTCTTAACTCATCCTTTGGGTTTTTATAACTCCAGAGAGAAAAATAAAAGGATGACGTCCTTAGATGTGGTGCCAGTTTTTTTTCTTCTCCCATTCTAAAACATCCCTGCCACCCCCGTGCGGTTTTTCATGATCAAAGATGATGGTTTTAAACTGGTAGAGTCCACTAAACAAACAACAAACAAATCAAAGTTAAGGTGGATCCCTTTAAGCGTTGCTGCCTGTGGATTTGAACATCAAACACCAAGCAGTTGATTTTTGGTACCTCAGGAGCCAGTCGAGTTCGTCTCTTTTTGTGTTTACTTGTGACAGTGATGAGATTTACTTTGAGATGTGAACGACAGGCCTGATATTCAGTGGCTGTAGCTTTTAGCCTTTGGTTCCTTTGAGTATTTCCTGAAGTCACATTGCAATTTTGTGGTTTCTTATTTCAGTGTAACCTTGTTTGGAAACTGTCAGGAATGCTGTAAAACCCCCGAATCCCCTAACAATGGCCAGCCAAAGTTGATACTGCATTCCGCCAAGGGACAGAATGTTCAGTTGTATAACTATATGTCACACAGTTACGTCTTTTGTAAGTTTGGATTTGGATCTTTCAAAACATTTACATTTTTAAAGGTACAGGGATTTCTGCACCACTAGTGGCACTAAAGAGAATTGCAGTAATAACTAGGTTTTAAATGTTTTCTGAAGAAAATGGTAGAAGTGTTTGTCTAGTGGATGGACTGACAGGTAATGAGTTCCTTTCTAATTACCTTGATTATCTTAATACTACCTTTCTAAAGTTTGGGGTTGGTAAAATTTGTAAAATGTAAAAAAAAAAGTCTCTTATACTCATCAAGGAAGCATTTATTAAATCAACATTATATTAAAATAGTAATATTATGAAATACCACATTTTAAAATAACTACATTTCTGTTTATAAATAGATTTATTCATGTGATAGCAAAACTATGTATATTTTTTGTTACATTATCCTTCAGAAATCATTCTTAAATCCTAATTTGCTGGTCAGTAAGCATTTATTATTATCATCAATGTTAAAAACCATGATATGTTTTTTGAGGTACATAACTTACTGATAATAACTGATAGTTAGATGCATAACTTACTGATTCCAGACTTTTGAACAGTAGTATAAGAAAAAAAGTTCATTTAAAATGACTTGCATTGCAGTCTATGTGTTTCAATCTAGGAATTGAACCCATTAACTTATTGTTACTTTGTACTGTTTTATACACAGTAATGCAGTCATTCCTTCCCCACATAGCATTAGCTGTGTCAGTGATTTCAACTCTATTTTCTACCACTGGTGTTCCAGAAGTTTCATACTTCACCATTTGATAAATGCTCCTTCAGTTTATGATAATGATTATGATACTTTAACCCAGCACACTCTGTAATGTCTTAATCTGCTGTTGTGATGATGTAGCTTTGAGGTCAGCCTAAGTAGAGCTTCATGGGCGTTCTGTTGATCGCAATGAAAACTTTACTCTAAATTCCACTTAATTTGATAATTGAGTCCAAAGAGGCTTTTTTCTCAAGCTAAAGGTTAGAAATCAGCAGTTGGGTGAAGGGGCCACAGCAAAGAAAATACTTCATGTGCAGCCTCTTGCCAACAAGGACATTTTTCCCACTGCCTTTTTTGTGAGGTGTCAACTCAGTGTTGTTTTTTGTAAATCCAGTCCTGGTATTTCAGGGGTGGTTTTGTGTCATATCTCCTGTTGGGATGGACGGTGAGTGTGCGGTGGGTCGTCAGAGGATGACAAGCATCTGACAAGCCGAAGCAAAACACACCTAGCTCCTTGACCCTGTCTCTATGCCTCACCTCACTTTTGTTACCTGTCTTTTTTTATTACATGTTTTTGTCAACTAGTGGGTGGGTTGTCTGAGAGACAACTAGACAGTCTTAAGAAACCTTTTTTAAAGACTTATGGTGAGTTCACACCAGACGCGAATAAAGTGTACAATGAAACAAAATATTATATCAAACAGTATTGCCTCTTTTTATTTTTATTTTCATTTTAACATATTAATAGATTATTTGAATAAAGACCAAAGATTACCTGTTAGATTTACCCAAAAATGAATTATAATATGTTTAACCACTAAACTACTAGAACACTTTAGAGCCAGCTGCAAATGTCAGAAGGACTAAGCCGAGTTGAGTGTGCTCTCGTTGGTAACATGAGAACAGAGTTCCCGCTGATCGCATGGAGCTGATCGTCTCCAAAATCTGCGATTTTTTTTTTTTTTTTTTAAATGGGTGCTGTCATTATAAATAAACAGCATATTTGAGTTTAAAACAACTACATTCTCGCCTGATATACTTAAACTACATTTCAACATCTTTGTTTTGACATGATAACAGTAATATTTTGAAAATTATCAGAATAAATGGTGGTTGAAGTCACAATGTTGCGTGAACTCAACTGGCAGAGGCCCCTTCCATGATGTGAATTCGCGACTGTTGTGAAGTTTATTTCACGCATGAATGCAGCGAATAAACTCAAAATGTTCAAGCGTCCAACTACGTGCGAATAGCGCAATTTACTCGCGCAAGATGCGTCTAGTGTGAACACATCATAACATACTTTTCTTAAAGACTATTTATGTAATTTTTATATTACTGTTAATATTATTACACCCCATTATTTTTAGAGTGCATGTTTATTAAATTTAATTGTGAGTTTTGTTCATCATTTATAAGGGTAGGACAATTAATTCTTACCCAAAATATATAAATATATACTTAGACCAACAGAAGAAAGATGAAACATGTCAGGATTGTTAAGAATTATTCTGATGCTTTACAATAATGATTGTTAATCATCCCCTCTCTTTCTTGAACAAGTTTAAGATCCAAGCAGAATAAAACCTGAGCGTGATTCTTCTTGATTATTTAATCTTCTTAATAGCCCTATCCCATCTCAGTAGATTAAATGTTGTTTTTGGACATTTTTGCAGTAATAATAATTATCTCTAAAACATTAAAACATGTTCATAGTCAATTCTGGAGTTTCCATGTTGAAATTATCTTGGATATTCGCTGCTGATACAAAATTATCTAAACCTCCAGGAGGTTCTGCACCTTCTACTTCATATGAGGAGCTCTCTCTCGAGATATTCAGATGCAAATTTAAAAGCGTGACTTCGAGAAGCAGCATATCAAATCACCCTTTGAAGTAATTTATTGCTCTGGAAATCATTAATTCCTGTTGTGTTCTGCATTTGATCAGGGATGTACAAGTGCTCAACATCTTTGTTTCTGCTTCCCGTAATAATGTTAATTGTAATAGTTCTCTGATTTTGTTAAAAAGATGATTTAAATTGGCTTGTCATTGTGTTTTTTTTTTACCTATTCAGACTGATTCTCTGTTCTCTAATGAGGCCTGCTATGAAATTTTAATGCCTAATCTATAAAGAAAAACGTCCTGGTTTGGGGACGACTTAATGTCATCAGATCAACAAGAGCAGGAGCCATCACATTGAAGCCAAGTAATCAAATCTCCATATCCGAAGAATGTTTTTCCACATAGGGTTGTCTGTAGATAGAGGAACTGAAGGCCTCCGCTATCCCATGAGGCTTCTTGTTTCTGACTGCAGGCATCTCGCCCTTAATCTTGTGTGACATAGACAGAAGAGTGATTGTCGCCTGCTTGTAGTTTCCATGCATTTTTAAAATCCATATTTGCATGCGTAGGGTGGCTGCTTCAGAAGCAATGTACTGTAACCGAGTGAGAGCGAGAGAGAAAATTGGAGAGAAATATTGGAACATAAAACTTGATCTCTGAGAGGAATGAACAGCTTTGTTTATGTTTTGATGACTATCATTAAAATCTAACATTGATGTAGTCTCAAAATTGTTTTGCATATTGAATTTACCCTCTCAGAAACACATCTTATATATCAGTATGCATTTTGGTTGCCAGTGAACTCTTGCTCAGTAATTCCTTTCATAGCTTAAGGTTGTAACGCTACATTAAAAAGAAAAAGTTGTGTGTGTGTATATGTTTTATTCCTGTGAAGGCAAAGCTGAATTTTCAGCTGCCATTACTCCAGTCTTCAAAAATATTTCTATGTTAATTTAGTGCTCAAGTAACATATTTCTTCTTCTTATCAGTGTTGAAAATGGTTACTTAATATTTGCTGCTGCTTATTTTTGTGAAAATCATAATACATTTTTCAGGATTCTTGGATGAATAGAAATATCAGAAGAACAGCATTTTTTTTTAAATAGCTCTTTTGCAGCATTATAAATGTCTTTACTTTTGATCGTCCTTGCTAAATAAAAGTATTAAGAATAAAAAATACTGACCCTAAACTCTTGGATCATAGTTAGAGCTGTGCAAAAAAATCGAATGCCATTTTATGCGCATCTCATCAGTAAAGATGCTCCTGTGATTAGAAGTATATCTCCAGCACGTGCGTTAAAAACTAGTCCAAAACTAGCCCAATCGCGTTTCCAGGAGGTTCCCAGATAAAAATTGCTTCCCGGGGTTAAAATATAAATTATTTGGAAGGGTTGCCTTGGTAAAATTCGCATTGTAGGGGCTAAATATCACATTATTGGTATTGGGGTTGCTTCAAACCGCGGACATGAAAAACAATCGCAGACTTGGCAACACTGGTACAGGTGGAGTGGCAGTTACTACACAGAGCCGTAGTCTACCGACAACTAACACAAAATCGTTTTCAAAATCGACAAAGAATCGCCTGCGATTTTAACATCAATTTTGTGTAGATTGTCAGTGAATTACGGCTCGGTGTAGTAAATGCCAACCAGTGTTGCCAAGTCTGAGGTTGTTTTTCATGTCCGCGGGTCGAAGCGACCCCAATAAAAATAACGTGATATTTAGCCCCTAAAATGCTAATTTTACCAAGGCAACCCTGCTAAAAAACGTATATTTTAACCCAATTTTTATCGGGGAACCTCCTGGAAACGCGATTGGGCTAGTTTTGGACTAGTTTTGAGAAGCAACTGGGCAGGATTTGTTGTGAAAACCTGGCAACCCTGATCCGAACGCACGTGCTGGAGATATACTACTAATTACAGGAGCATCTTTACTGGTGAGATGTGCATGAAAATCGCATTCGATTTTTTGCACAGCCCTAATCATAGTGTATATATTTGTGATATATAAATGTCTGCAATCATATTATATTTATTTTATGCCCACTATAGTTCACTTCTAGTTGAAGTCTAATCTCATATTAGCTGACAGCATCTTTTGAATCCTAATTTGGGCCACATTTCTAAAGTTTTGAGTCGTAATTCCTCCCTCTCTGGACACATCTGTTAAAGCTCTGGCATTCTCGACAGCTCTTTTTGTCCTTCACGACCTTTGTTACCATCGTTCTTCACATTAGGGGTCCCACGCTGCTGAGCAGAACCTCTGGAGGAGCCATAAGTTGTAACCAGATGCCCCCAAAGACATCGCTCCAGCCAGTCTCGTTTTAAAGCACCCCATCCTGCAGTTTTATCTGTTGTCCCATGAGATGCAGTGACAGATGATACATTTTCAAACGGGTTGCAAATTCCACTGGCATGACGACATTGTGGTCTGTAGTTTAATGCCATTGTATCCTCAAAGCAAGACCGACTGGTACTTGAGAAACTCTTTAAAGATGTCCTGACATTTGGGAGTCAAAAATTCAATGACAGCTCTGTTAAGATTGTCCAAAAAGTGCCCATGGTGTCCTCTTAGGGGTTCATGCTGTATTATATAAATTATTTATGAATCTTTTATTCCTGTCTGTAATTACATTAGTTCCACTGTACCATGTGACCAGCTCCTTGAAAGTGCATTCTTGCCATCACGACGAAAGAGCGCTCGAAGCGAGACCACCTTTTTCGGAGATGAAAACGTGTCTAAGGAAGGAATTAACACCAAGGTGATCCCTGCATTTAATAGATGCTTAAATTGAGAGCCTGTTTAACACTTCTTCCTTAACAATAGGGATGAGTCACCTCCGCTTTCATTTCTGCCGTAAGCTTTGAATCCGTTGGGGAGGGTGGCGTGAAAAGACAGACTCTTAATCAGTGGGCGATCTCTGATCAGATGGCACGGTGGCGCACAGGCTGTTCAATGGCCTATTTCACGGTGTTCAGGATAAGAATGAATATTTAAACAGAGGCTGGCGTTTAATAGTTAATTTTCCCTGGTCTCTGCGATCCGCAGGGTGTCAATCTATGTCAAACCCTTCACTATGGGAGGATATTATGCTTCAGGCTCTTTACGAACACATGTGCTTGAACTGTGGTATTGTTCTAGTAAATGTCAACCCCAAAACATGGTTTTGTCACAGGAAATTTGATACCGTAATTTGTTCACCAGTTAGGTTGGGTTTCATTTTCTTTTGCATATTGAAATTAGTGAAGCATATTAGGGATAGTCTACTGCAATTTGATGAAGATTATGAAGGTTGCGAATCATTTTTTTACCTTTGCATGTCTTTTATTGCTGTGAAAAAAAACCCTCATTAGGGTGTATCGATATTACAGTTCTCTCCAAAAAGCCGATGCTCATTTTCATGATATTTCCAATATTACAAGTCAGTACCAGTACCTTTTTTTTTTTTCAAGAATAACTTTTCTCTCGCCAGGAAGCATGTGAATAAAATAACATGTAATGTTACAGATCACGCCCTTGGCAATATCAACATTGCATGTCATGTGTACTGCGGCGTGTTTATTTTGGCTTGATGAAAGTGGGGTTGCTCAAAGGTTTTGCAGATGCCAAATGAATGTCATGTCACAGTGATACGATTTTGGTGAGGTCTTTCGTATAGCACAGTTATTCTCTGGGACAGGGTAATCTGCTCTACCAGTGTCAGTTTTGATATCCCTTGACCTTATTTAAAGTCAAAAGTCATGGTGAAGCCAAAAAATGATCCTCTAGATTTTTTCCTTTGGCTTGTATTGTGCAATAACTATTGCCTTTCACCTTCAGGCATGTTACATATATACAGGGTTAGTCTTGCATTCTGATGAAGTGCTAGTCATAGTGGGTTTTGTTGTCTTGAGCAATGGACAATTTGTGGTGCTTTTGGTCAGCCTTGGGCTACCTTATATTTATTCAGACTTTCAAGCATGTGTTGGTTCTCTGGTGCTATTGTGGTTTGTCTTTTCTCGTGGTCCTTGTGTTTGTGGTTTAGGCATTCACCCATGTGAGACTTGTTTGCATGTCTGTGAGGCTTCATTGGCTTCACATGTCACCAGCCACACAGGTAGAGTCAAAACCAGACGGGATCTTGACAAAGGGAAAGACAACAAACCTTCCCCAGTGGATTCACTCCTTCAGGTGCAGCCGTACATCGTCTGCACGTTTGATCAAAGGGGTTTTCACAAAGCGCTGGCACCCTTGCATGCAAGATGTCTCACCCCACTCTCATCAATTTATCATCCTTTTATTTACCACAATCCTCTGCGAAGAGTACACATCATGACAAAAGAGAAGAGTTTGGCATGTGGTTCATGTTAGCAGAGGTTACAGGTCTAGACATGGCGCTGCTGCTATTGCATGGTCTTTGTTGACCAATTAATGAGCATTCAGTGGATTTCAGTAAATTGTTGGGGAAACTCCCACGTTAAGACAGTCTCTGCTGACTAGGAATGCCACAAATGCAGAGGCAGATCTGATTCCTTGGGCATTTCTGTCCATTAGGATCATGCAATTCATACTAAGGAGAGCTTTGGCCATCTTAGATCAATTAGAATTTTGTGTTATGCACTTTTGAGGTTAAAGTTCATGAATCCTGTATGTTGTAATAACATTTCAAGGCTGGATTAAACTACACAACTTCCGAACAGATTTGTAAAACTGTAGGCATCATACGCTTGCCGACTTTGGAAATAGCTACAGAGAAAAACTCTGTATCATGCATTAAACAACTGAGGATTGCATGCTATCAGACTTTGAAGCTGTTCTTAATGCAGCATACACAAACATTTTTGATATGCTCTTGATGGAATTCTGATGCTGAAATACATCGACTCAAGACTGTCCAAAATCTGCAGACTGGCTCTGACTTTCGCCAATTATTGTTGACTTTTCCAGACTGTGCTATTATTGTGATTTCCATTTGGTCCCAATGTTCTTTCTTAGAACAAAATGATTTTAAAAATGAGACATTTCATTTGTAGCCCGTATGCTGGTCTGAGCACCTAAACAACACTGTAATTGAATGTAATAGTGGGCAGCGAAAAATAGGAGGAAATTGAAATTAAGGCTAGTGACGTCTGTCATTTGAGGAATAATGCGTTATCTTAGCATCCATTTTCTTGTTTACCTCACAGGAGTATTTATATGATTTCAGTATGCTAGTGTTGAGTAGTGGTGTGAGAGATCAATTTAGAAATTTCTACCCATTTCAAAGGCGTTATCCAATGTTAGCTGCTAAAAACTAGGTGTTTACTACGTCTACTTTTTTGCTTCTGAATGAAGGTATCAGCCAACAGCAATAGGAACACTTTGTTTAGTACTGAGATGCGTAACTAATTAACAAAAGCAGCCTTGTTAGCACCATACTAACATGCTTGTTGAATGCTAATTTTAACTAACAAGAGTTGGTTGCCTATGCCACAAAATCATAAGTACGCTTAAGAATCTTCAGAGTTATATTGTTGAAATTGCACCTTGCTCCATTAGCAAAACCTGGGAATGATGTTTTTTTTTTCTTTCTCTAAATCCATAGGTAAACATGTCTTTTAGATGTTGTGAAAATGGCTATATGCCAAATTGAACTTGTGCAATATTTGTCTCGCTTTATTGTAACTGGCATTCAGTAACTTCCTGGATCAGTACTTTGTAGAGCTGTTTTGTGATGCGCTATTTAAAATGGTTCTGTTCCTAAAGTCCAAGATGGCACCCAACTTGCGTTTAGTAATAATTGCACACTTTGTTGTCAATTTAAGTTGCTGGTTTGTTATTTTGCATGCTTTTACAAAAGCAAGCTTTTTAACTAATAGTAGCTCTGAACATAAAGGAGTAGCTGTTCCTTCTAATCATCTTTTTTTTCTCTCTCTCTCTCTTCGGTGCCAAACCATTGAATTATCCAGCATTCTTTTAATGCTGTGAATCCATTTAACCTATTTTAAGAGTTTGCAAATGCACATTCTTAGGGTTTGAATTGATCAAAAACCACCTGTATGAATCAGTCTCCCTCATCAGCTTGACATCCGATCTTAAAGCTCACTTTGGTTTTTGTGCAGGTGATTTGTTGACTGACTTGAGTGGCATAATTGTTGATTACAGTCTGTGTAAGTGGTTTAAAAGGTGTGGTAGTGATTTGCTTTTAGCGGAAGAAGCCATTGGTAGACTGTGTTTTTAGTGCATGACTCACCTGTGGGCCTGAATTTGTGGTGATACTTTGTGATTTCAGACAAGCTCTGAGTCAATGTCAGTTTTTCACATGCCATTCTAAACTTTTATTAGCTAAGTAAAAAGGCTTGTTAATAGAAACAAGAAAATATGTCCCATTCAGTGTACACACACAGATAGCTAGGTATTTACTGCTCCGCTTGAAAGATATGTACTCATTATTATAAAAGAGATTATCAGACTGCTGATTTTTAAAGTCTTAAGTCTTGAATATGTCAAAATGTCATATTTAAAATGTCAAATTGTCAATCGTGTTATGAATATTAGGATTTTCAGGCTGGTTCAGCAAATGTGTGTTTTTTTTTTTTATGTGTGATGTTGCTATAAAAAATACTATTTTAAGTAAGTTTATTGATTTGTTCCTACAGCCACCATATTTGTGCTATTATTTCATCTCTTTCTCCTTTGTAAAAAAAAATTGTAGGTTTAAAATAGGTATTCCGATTTGCAAACATTTTTCTCAACCTTTTTTTTTTTCCTATTATTAAATTCAGATCGGTTCTTTGTGGGCTGTGCTTGTAACTTGAAAATTTGAAAGGAATATGTTCTCATCTCCTGCTTTATTTTTAAGTTTTTAGCTAACTTGTGCATGTGCTAATTCCTTCCTGTGATCTTTGCATACATGTCTTGATGAAGCTTCTTTAGAATTAAAGAATGACCGTGAGCAGGGTCGACTTCAACTTACAGAGTTTGGTGGAGGTTTTTCCAGTTCCCTGTCAAATGCAGATGTATTCACCCGCTTTAGTGTGATACATTGGCTGTTGCATTTTCAGTGTCCTGTTTTTCATTCGAAGTTAAAGCAGTGTTCTTGTATTTAGCATCTTTTTGCCTTTTATTCAGATTTATAGCACTTATGAACTTAACATCTTTTTACCATATTTTTCTTTTTCATGTTTTACATCTATGAATTCATTTGGCAACTGTTTCTTTGAGTTCAATTCTTTGAAATCCTTCCACTGCTTTCTTCTTTACAATGCCGAGAGGCTTTAGAGTGTCGAGCCATTTCTTTTATTTGCTCGTTTTGAAGGGTTTTCTGTCTTTTATCTGTTGTTTCACTTAATCCAGGGAACACAAAAAGCACTAAACAGCCAGCTGCCGTTAGTTTCAGGACACTGCTCTCATTACAGGCAGGTGATGAAAGCGATTTCTGTTTCTCCATCCATCTAGGGGATCGGCCGTGCTGTTCTTTTTTCTTTACATCCCCTGAATCTTCCCACTGGCATTTCTTCAACATGTTCCTCATTGATTTCATGACATGGGTGCACTTAGAAAAAAGCCTGTTTGATGAATATCAGGTCATTACATCAGATTACAGGAAATGCAAGTGCTACAAGACTGGAATCAAGAAAGAAATCAGATTTCTAGTGTGCATCGACTGGCTAACCATCGGAAGAGGTCTCTTTTGGGGCCTGACTCTGTGAGATTATGATGCCTGTTCTGCTTATGATTTGCTGATTGGCCATATCCTGTGTGTGGTTGAGCTTTAGAGGTTTATGGAGCATGAATTCCTGTCACTTAACCAGTAAACCTATTAATTGAGTCCCAAAATTTGCGTCAAAGGTGGCTAACCTCAGAACATGTGGGAGAGTTGAGCATAACCGATTTTAATCCATTGTTGCTGTACATGATGCCACAAAGCTTCTGGAAGCTGTTTTTCTATCATACACCAACTGACTATTGCTATTCATACTTTACACTATCCTATAGCTGGTTTAGTTGCCTTTCATCGGTCCATAGCGACGCATCATTCTGTCGTCCTTGCTAATCTGCTTTGACTCTGACAGGAAGCAGTTTGCTTTTTTAATTGTGACAGATGGTTGACGACTTACTCAGAGGACCTGACAGCAGAGCTAACAGCCTGACATTGCTTTCGACAAGCCTGACTAGGGGACAAGAAGAAGAACGAAAGGGTCTCGGGGGCTGAAGACATGAAGCAAGAGTGGACAGAGGTTGACAGAAATTCTTTGCACGTAGTCAAGCTCTTCAACACCATCCTGCTTCCATCTGTTAGCTTGGACGGCACTGTTCTTCAGGCATGAATAATTCAAACACTTCTCCAGTGGCTCCTTGATGGTTTCGGAATTGGTCAGAAGAGATGAGCTCCTCTTCTTTTTTTTTTTTTTTATAGAGGGGTTAATCTAAGGCCCCTATTAAAACAAGACTTGCATCTTTAACTCAATCCATACCCCATCTGTCAGAAGCCTTCAGGCTAATAACAGGCTTGGTTTCCATGGATGCTGCTGCTCGGCACCCTGTCATATGGGTTTGAAAAACCACAATTAGTGTCTGCTTTGTAATTACCAACTTTAATGCTGGAGAGGATGGTGATCAAATCCAAGTATGTTAAGCTAGAGCCCTTCAGACAATCTTCCAATGCTTAGACCTCCAGTTTCTTGGATATTTACTTGGTGCAGACCAGTTTTGACAGAATACATATGTTCTTTTCTCATTATTTGGTCTTCAATGTGTTCTTGTCTTCTTACCATGTCTACATGCATTAAATGAGATTGGAATGGCTCAGTTGTCAAACTATCCCTGCAAATCATAGTGTAAACAGTAAATTCAGTGTACTGAGTATCTTGGATAGTTTTTATAATTTGGAAAGTTCATATTAGTGCTGTCAATCTATTAAAAAAAAATAACTAATCACACTTTTTTTTTTCTGAAATTGAACGCAATTAATCCTGCCTAATAATTGGGTTGATGACATTTTAATTTATCAAACTCTAAATTCTAAATTAAATATGAATGAATCCTTAAAGCTATAAAAGTTTTTGATTTCCTCTTCTTTTTTCTTTCTTTCTTCGATATAACAAGACATCACAGCAGCTAGGTTATTGGCTGCTATTTCTTTAAGAGCTACTGCTGCTGAACACGATGCAGATCTGACACGCATCATATTTTCTCTCAACTCTCTTTTCCACAACATTGCATGCACATAGTTTATTTCCGCTTTGATATGAAAAGATACAGGGTATAGTGCACGCTGGTGTCTTTGGGCATATAGTTAAAGCGCATGCACTACTAGCGCCTGGCTCTGAAGTGAAGCTGGAGCACCTGTCAGCAAAGTTTCCAGTTTGATGTGGTCGTAAAGACGTTCTGTGACACTTCTTGTCAAGAGAAATAGAAACTGAAGCATTAGTTGTGAGTGGGGTGGCCAACCTTAGCTCAGCCCTTGCATTACATATTTTAAATGCATTAAACTACAAAAAAAAAACTACGTCACCTTCGGTAACATGCAAGTTTGGCATTGCTAATTTATATATATATGTGTGTGTGTGTGTGTATGTGTGTGTTTTATTGGTGTTTAGACTAATTAGGATAGAATTTTAATATCAGACACTTGTTGGTTTTTACCATAATTTTATTTTCTGCACATCCTCATTGGATACCTTTATTTATTCTTTCCTTTAGAATTTAAAAATTCTATTTCTGTTCTAATCAATAGAACTTCTTGCTTGTCAACTCATTCCTTCATTTACCCTTCCTGGTGTCCTACCCACAGCTTGCAGGCAGTGTAGAGATGTGAAAAGGAGTCCTAATTATGGAATGCAATGCAAGCCTGTGGTTTCACAGAAAGAAAAAATAGATCTTCTGACCCATGTCCAGACATGTATAAGCACTTACCGTAAACTTCTGATAAAGAATAAAAAAAAGAAGAACAGGCAGATTAGACATTGAAAAGGGTTTCTATAGGTGAAATAGCACTAGGAATGTGTGTACGCTTTGCACGTTATGCCTGAATATTTTTCACACAAAAACACTTCTGCTCAAAATCTGACATGCTTGCTTCATGGATCATGTAGATGGAGAGGGTGCTGACATGAAAGTTTTGATAAGAAAACAACTTTTTAAAGATATCCATTTGTGAGGTGGCTTAATGATGGATGTTTAGTCCACTTATTTTGAGGTGGAATGTTAAAGGGTTAGTTCACCCAATAATCAAAATTATGTCATTAATAACTCACCCTCATGTCGTTCCAAACCCCTGAGATGTCTGTTCATCTTAGGAATTCAGTTTAAGATATTATAGATCCTCTCGGGAAGTAAATGTAGACATCCGTTGGCAGAAATGTTGGGAGGAAAAGTGCATTTTCACCACAAGATGTTGATGGGGACCAATTCAACACAATGGAATTTGGTTGGTAGGGATTGGAGTTCAACCTCAGGGAAGATATAAACTATAGGTCTGTATGTAAACACTTGAGCATGTACATGAGCATTTAAGGGACGGGCCTTTGCACAAGACTGCTTTTCTCATGAGGCTTGTGCTGTCACACACAGCTGGAGGCTCCAGATATAATCTAAACACACACTCATGCGTTCTTGCATAAACACATGCTTACTTGACATCCTCGCAAACTCTGATATTAAATGACCCCGTTTAACAAACAGTTCATGGGCTTAATAGTAATCTGGGAATGTTAAAATTTAATCTTAACCAATGTGTCACAGGTAAAACAGACTTATGGCTAGCCCATCCTATCAAAGCGAAACAAGGCCTTTTGGCACACTGAGTATGTTTACGTCCTCAGCAAAAATAATTGTGTGACTCAAATGTGTCTTTGTTTCGTTTGCCAGAGACTTAAAATGAGCTTTGATAATCAGGGGCATGATTAATGAGGGTTCTTAGTAGAGAGCTCTTTTCATAAACATGGCCTACGCATGGCTGTTACTTTAGAGAAGTTCCTTCGTTTAAGATCATGAACGAAGTACATGGTGTAACTCTGAAATCTTGATCAAATCACCGAATCACTAAAATTTTTATACCGGTTATTATTTTGATTGTTCCATATGTACCAGATCTTTTGAAGTAAGGCTTGTTTTGGCTTGCTTGTGAATGACTTGATTAACTTATAATTGCCTCATTTTTTTTTCCGGGGAGGTCTTGTTGTTTTTGTTGTAACGCAAAATACATGACCAATAATGAAACTCTTTAATTTTCAATCCATCACAGTTGTTTTACTTCGCCGTAACCAGTACTGTCAGCTATTTGGATTCTTTCGGTGTGACTAAAGGCACAGGAGGCGCTGTGGTGTGGGATCACGATGGCAAACTACAGGCTTACCTTAGTGATGATCTAGGTTATGTGAACTGACATCGGGCCAAAGATGATGAACTAGCTCGTCTTCCCCACAGGAGGTTCTCGGCTTCTCAAACCACCGGCTTCAACTCCCAGCCGACCTAGACAGCGCTCATCCATCTTATGTCAACGCCATGAAATACCTTTTAATGTTGTCGTAATAACTGGAACAACCGTTGCAAAAACATCTGCAAATGGTAGTACTGGAACCAAACCAAGATGCCTTGGAAAAAGAAGGAAGATCATGGCGCCTTTGTCTTTTCCTGGGTGTGTCTGGCTAACAAGACCGAAATGTAAGTCTTAGTTTGGTTAAACTGATGATGCACAGATTTCCGTATGCTATTTTATCCTTACTACTTCAGGACAGCAACCTAAGCATTCCCAGCCTCCCTATCTTCTCTGGTGCCCGCTGGCAAAAGAACTAAATACATTGATTTGCACTGAGGCAGCGTTGGTGTAGAGCAGAACATTCGTAATTGGCTGATTAGCATGTGGACGGTTTTGCACGGGCCATTAATCAAGCCTGTCGCTGTGCCAGCTGACTTACTGCCAGGATACTTGCATTGCTCCAAGCTGGAGAGGCCAAATGATCACAGCTTGGATACCAGGCTGGGGCAGAAGGACCTGCATCATAACTTTGTATGGAGATAGCAGGGAGAAGGGATATTAAATAGTGCTCAGAATGAACCTAGACTAAATGGACTCTGAAGTATCTGAATCTAAATGGAACTCCATTCAATCAGGATATGTACATCCAGCAACTTTTTTGGTTGGTTGGCTAAATTTGAAGTCATTTTTTTTTATTATAACGGGTCATATTTACTTTATTAATAAATGTAACTTGTCTTATTCTGATGATTTATCTGTGCACACTATTCCAAAAATGGGGATGCACAATCTATCAGCACCGTATCGGGTTATGTTAGTTTTTTTTTTTTCTTTTATTTGTATGAGTCTGTTTTGGAGCATCATGAACATGCCTGTATGCAGGTTTCATTAGTTTACATTGGTTCTTCAGATATGTCAGGGAGGTAAGATGCAACTAAGTCTGTGCAGCTGTCTTGTCAAATAATTGTAATCACAAATCACAGTACAGAAGAATTCTTTCTTATTGAGATTGTTTATTTGCCAACCAACTTTTTTCTCCTTCACTGATTTTCACAAAATGGGGAAATCATGTTCGTATATACATTCATAATTCATCACATTCATATATACATTTATAATTGTGATTCAGTGGAGCGTGATCCAGTCGTGCACTTTTAAAGGATAACCGTAGTGCAGGCTTTTTCATATAATTGCTACATGGTGAGCATAGCAGTCTGGCAAACCGTTTCTGCAGGTCTGCAGCGCAGGGTTCCAGCAAAACTCACGTAGCTCAGATTGAACTTGAACTGCAGTGATTCATCGGCCGCTGTCACTAAAGAGGAATTTGTCTTTCATAAGTGCTTGAGATGATTCGCAGCTGATAGTTTCTGCTGCTGTTCTTTAGAAATTTGGCAGGTAATTTTGTTAAATCAATGGAGTATTACCTCTTCAACTCCTGAACTCTGGTTCTGCACCTGGACTTTGACAGAATGAGGAATTGTCACTTAATTGCATGTACTTACAATGTGCACAGCGCTGATTGAGAATTTGGATTGTGCTTTTTGTTTGCAGAGGTGGAAGAAAAAAGTTTCTGAGTAGGTATTTGAGCAGGTGGTGTTTGCTTTTATCCATTTCTACTGATCAATGCTGATGTCTTTCTCATATACTTGCAGCTGTGTTGTAAATTTCTATTTACACAGACTCCATGCACGTGTGTTTCTCTCCGTGAGAATATTTAGCCTGAATTTTGTGTGTTTGTTTGCGTGTTTATGTAAGTGCATTTGCCCTCGGATGCACTTATCTTCAGTAAACACTGTCAGTGTTACAGTAAGTTTCTCATCAGTGTTAGTATGGTCTCATAGTCCAGGCAGCATTTGTTTGCTGTGCTTGTCACTTTGTCCCGTCATGCTGCTGCAGTCACAGCGATTTTCCCTGTGAGTGAACCCAGAACCCTGTCACTGCAAGTACAGTGAACTCAGCAGTATCACTCTTGTGCTGATCTAGCAATTTTATAAATAAACTGAGACTCTGTGGTGTCGATAAGAACGGAATGAGGACTAAAGTTAGAGGTTTCTTATACAAAATGTAGTGGAACTTCGCTGTGCCACTTTGCTAGCAGCAAAGACTCAATATTTTGACTAGTGAATAGTTTGGACATACTTTTATGTTGACAGCAGAAACTCATATTTTATGAATCAGTGCAAGATGAAAACACTAAAGGGTTTCTTTGATACTGTCTATTCTGTACATGACACTGTAATTGTGTACTTAAATGTCCTGTTGCTCGAAGGCTTTTTCAGATTCGATGTCCATGTTCAGGCTAGAGATGCACCGAAATGAAAATTCTTGGCCGAAACCGAAAACCGAAAAAGAGAAAACCAAGGCCGAAAACCGAAACCGAAACACCGAAAGAAATTATGCCAATTATTAGTACCATTGCATTTATTGCTATGACCGTGTACTAACTTTACTAAAATTAAGACATTGCAATTGCATAAATTAATATTAAAGTTTCAAAGATAATTACAATTACATAAATTATAAAAAACATAAAAATGCATAATTACAAATTATGCAAATATTTATTAAGCACATTGCAACAATGCACAGTATAAAATAAAATTCTAACTAAAAATGTATCCCACTCATGTGAATATTACATAATAATGTACAGGCCTACTGGCCTGCAGAAAGGTTTTCAAATGAACTGTTCTCTCATAAAAACAAAGTGCATTTAGGTGAAGTGCATTTGAAATTGTTCTCTGTAGGAATAAAAAGTGCATTACTTCTCCAGTATAGGCAAGAGGGTTATCACTTCTGGGGATGGGGACTTCAGACAGATAACCATCTAGCTGTTGAGCAGTTGAGCTTGTCATCTGCCTGACATTTGAGAAATATTTGAGAGTGTATTTAAATAGGGCCAGGGCATAAATAAACATTATCAAATTAAAACAGAAATCTAGCAGAAATATGGCTACAATCTGATATTATGTATATAAATATATATATATATATATGTGTGTGTGTGTGTGTGTGTGTGTGTGTATATATGTGTATATATATATATAAAATGTCACATATATAGTAACCTAAGAACAAAATAGCCAATGTATTATTATTATTTGAGGCACTTTCTTGCAGAATTTCACTGAACATATCAGACAACGAGGGTGCATGCGCCTCATCTGGTGCAGAGACGATTCTTTTTTTCTGCGCTCTGATCTGTCTCCTGCGCTTGGCGCTTCTCCGTCTCCACGCGGGTTCTCTGCATCCAGCCTGGATCATTTCTCGTGCGCGCTGCCTTATTTCTGCATCGAAGTAATGGTCTTTATAACGTGGATCAAGCACATTCGCGATGAATTGCAGAGGATCCGAAAAGATCTCAGTGAGACGTGTGCTAACAGACTCTATAAGACTGTAGTTTTCTTTGTTTTCACTTCGCGGTCCGTCTCAATCTCTTTATTAGGAGACGCTTTAGTGCTGCGTATAAAGGAATAAGAATAGAGAGAATGTTTATTATCTATTAAGACCCACTGGTGTGAAGTGAATGTCGCTGGGAGCTCGTGGTCTGCGCTATGCAGGTGCACGTGCAGGTCGCGGTTTCTGTTTGTGTCATCACAACATTTTGGCCGTGTTGTTTCGGTGATAAAAGTCTTTCGGCCGAAAACCGAAAATGCACTTTTGGGCCATTTTCGGCTGAAAATTTTCGGTGGCCGAATATTCGGTGCATCCCTAGTTCAGGCCTCTGATCACATAGTCAGAAATAATGGTTCAGTAGGGGTGTAACCGTACGCAAAAATCACGGTTCGGTACGTACCTCGGTTTTAAAGTCACGATTCGGTTCATTTTTGGTACAGTAAGGGAAAGAAATGCAAACATTAAACTGCAGGTTATTTATTACTATAAACTTTTTTTTTAAATTTGTTTACACCTTTTTAAAATACTTTTTAATAAAATATAAATAAAATAAAAAAGAATAAGAAATAAAATACTACTGCAAAGTTCTCCACTAAATAAAATACTCTGTCTCAAACCAATATCATATAATAAAATATAATGAAAAATATAAATAAATAACTATGATTACAGTGCAGCATTACCAATCCCAGCTTGTAGGCCTGCTCATATTTAAAATATATATATAACTTTTCCAAAGTGTAAAGTGCAGCGTCAACAGTTTCAGTTTTTAGACCTGGTCAGATTTCGTTATTGCGTTGGCACGATCGGAATTAAGAGCAAAGTTCTGTTTAAATGCCAACGGGAGCTGCGTTTGAGTTACAATTGTTTTTTCCTAGTTGTAGTAATTTTCACACTCGCGTGATGCCTTTTGAAGACCTTAGGCCGGTGACACACTGGCATATTGCACCTGTCAAACATAGTTTATTTTGCCGTCAATACTGTTGACGGTGTCCTTTAACAGTAGGCTTTATAATTATGTTCAACATGATATAGTTGTCGTGAAGACAAGATCCTGGTCTGTCGGCGCCTCAGCGGCCTCCCTCTATGTCAACTACAGTAGCAGCAGCGCGCGTCAGGCACAATTCTGGTGTGTAAAGACACAGAAATCGCGAAGCAGCTGTCACGCAACTGACACGCAGCAGAAACGCCACGCTCATGCCACGCAGCCAGTGTGTCACCGGTCTTAGAATCAGCTGCAGGGCAGGATTTGCGCTGAACGCGGAGACTTCCATCCACTTAATATGTTCGTTTGGAAACACGAAAATGTACCTATGTTCCGCACACAAAATATTGCATTCAGTCATTCGGTACACATGTGCACCGTACCGAAAGCCCTGTACCGAAACGGTCCGGTACGAATACACGTACCGTTACACCCCTATGGTTCAGACTTCATTCATTTGACAGAAGTTCGCTGCCTTCTGATACCCACTTCGTTGAGCTCTCTGATGACCCTCTTGTCCAAAGAATCACTGATTGGTTGGTCTCCTTGGCAGTCTATCTGCTCTATGCTGACACTGCAAATGATCACTCACACACTTTTATTATTTACAGGTCCTTCTCAAAAAATTAGCATATTGTGATTAAATTCATTATTCTCCATAATGTAATGATACAAATTAAACTTTCATATATTTTAGATTCATTGCACACCAACGGAAATATTTCAGGTCTTTTATTGTTTTAATACTGATGATTTTGGCATACAGCTCATGAAAACCCCAAATTCCTATCTCAAAAAATTTGCATATAATGAAAAGGTTCTCTAAAAGAGCTATTAACCTAATCATCTGAATCAACTAATTAACTCTAAACACCTGCAAAAGATTCCTGAGGCTTTTAAAAACTCCCAGCCTGGTTCATTACTCAAAACCGCAATCATGGGTAAGACTGCCGACCTGACTGCTGTCCAGAAGGCCATCATTGACACCCTCAAGCGAGAGGGTAAGACACAGAAAGAAATTTCTCAACGAATAGGCTGTTCCTAGAGTGCTGTATCAAGGCACCTCAGTGGGAAGTCTGTGGAAAGGAAAAAGTGTGGCAAAAAATGCTGCACAACGAGAAGAGGTGACTGGACCCTGAGGAAGATTGTGGAGAAGGACCGATTCCAGACCTTGGGGGACCTGCGGAAGCAGTGGACTGAGTCTGGAGTAGAAACATCCAGAGCCACCGTGCACAGGCGTGTGCAGGAAATGGGCTACAGAGAAGCAGCACTGGACTGTTGCTCAGTGGTCCAAATTTTGCATGTCATTCGGAAATCAAGGTGCCAGGGTCTGGAGGAAGACTGGGGAGAAGGAAATGCCAAAATGCCTGAAGTCCAGTGTCAAGTACCCACAGTCAGTGATGGTCTGGGGTGCCATGTCAGCTGCTGGTGTTGGTCCACTGTGTTTTATCAAGGGCAGGGTCAATGCAGCTAGCTATCAGGAGATTTTGGAGCACTTCATGCTTCCATCTGCTGAAAAGCTTTATGGAGATGAAGATTTCGTTTTTCAGCACGACCTGGCACCTGCTCACAGTGCCAAAACCACTGGTAAATGGTTTACTGACCATGGTATTACTGTGCTCAATTGGCCTGCCAACTCTCCTGACCTGAACCCTATAGAGAATCTGTGGGATATTGTGAAGAGAAAGTTGAGAGACGCAAGACCCAACACTCTGGAAGAGCTTAAGGCTGCTATCGAAGCATCCTGGGCCTCCATAACACCTCAGCAGTGCCACAGGCTGATTGCCTCCATGCCACGCCGCATTAAAGCAGTCATTTCTGCAAAAGTATTGAGTGCATAACTGAACATAATTATTTGAAGGTTGACTTTCTTTGTATTAAAAACACTTTTCTTTTATTGGTCGGATGAAATATGCTAATTTTTTGAGATAGGAATTTTGGGTTTTCATGAGCTGTATGCCAAAATCATCAGTATTAAAACAATAAAAGACCTGAAATATTTCAGTTGGTGTGCAATGAATCTAAAATATATGAAAGTTTAATTTTTATCATTACATTATGGAAAATAATGAACTTTATCACAATATGCAAATATTTTGAGAAGGACCTGTATTTATTATTTTTTTTAACTGAAAGGTGCAATAGGTGATTGTCTTCAGAAACTTTTCTGTTATGCTGGTTGAAAGTCTCTTCTGCGTAGGACCAAGAAATGTACGTCCAATCAAAATGCTCAGTCCGAGCATTTTAATTTGCTTTCCTACCTGTCTGTCAACGTATGCATCTGCATACCTCTGTGCACCTTGTTCGCCAGACAAGATACGTCATCAGTGCGTTCACGCATGCTGTGCAGACAGTGCTAGAATAGCCCAGCGGTTCCAGATTCCAGTCCCACTCTGCATATTTTGTATGTCTCGCTTAGTCAACACACCCCATTCAGATAACCAGCTTGTTAGAAGTGAGCTATTTGCATGAACTGTGTTCCGAATGATGTGATCCCTACACAGTGTTCATTGCTTCCTCCTCCCTGAGCAGGGGTTAATCTGTTTAAGTTTACTTCACTTTGGAACATGGGCTGGAATTGGGAACCACTGATGTAGTAATGCTATCTCTGGTATTCTGGTCTGTGAGTGTATATGCATTCAGGGGGTGTGGCGTTGGAAGGTGATTGCAGGGAGGGTGTGACGTTCGCTCTCAGTGCTATCAGGCTAAAGTTAGCATTTTCCAAGATCTCCTACTGCACCTTTAATCTTAGTTTTTCACAAAATTTTAATTAGCATTTATTTTGTTTTTACATATTGCCCATATGTATATTACTTTTAACTAGGGTTTTATTTTTTGAAAGCTATTTAATATTTTTTATAAAGGATGCATTAAATTGATCAAAAGTGACAGTAAATACATTTAAAATGTTGCAAAAGAAAGTGTCCTTTTATGGTTTCTATTCATTTGAAAAAATATTAAGTGGCTGAACGGGTTTCAACATAAGAATAATGTTTCTTGAGCACCAAATCAGCATATTAGAATGTTTTCTTTAAGGATCATGTGACCCTGAACACTGGTGTAATTGCCGCTGAAAATTCGGCTTTGCAATAACAGGAGTAAATTATATTTTAAAGCATATTGAAATAGAATGTTTTTATTTTGAATTGTAATAATTTTTCACAATATTACAGTTTTTCCTATATTTTTAACATACAAGCCTTGAGACTTCTTTTGAAGGCATCACAAATTCTTACCAAAGCCCAAACGTTTTAACTTTTTTTTTTGTGCATTTATATAGTGTATGCGCTTTTGAAGATCTAGTCATACAGTCTTTTTCCCCTCTTCAATATGATAACAATATAGAGCCTTTTCATTGTTGATTTGTTAACACATTCTGATAAGCGCAGATTCACAGAAGAAACAAAGAATCTGATTATACAGGACTTTAGATATGCAGATTTGACAGCCTGTAATCTCATGCACCCACTTCTTGTTCAGTTACGCTTGTTCATTTACATTCTTTCCGTTTTTCCAAACGTGATCTTCACCAGCAATAAACGCAGAAAAAGAAGTGGCAGGAGTCTGGGGGTGTCGATATGAACCAGATGATATACGAGAGAAAAAAAGTGTATAAAGATGAACTGTGAAATAAGACAATACCCAAGAACTAACTGGTTCAGACAGTTACCAAAAACATCATGAGAATACTCAAAACCCCAGTTACTTTCTTAGTGTGGTGCAAAATACAGTTTTGTCAGTCTACATATTCATATTCTTGCTCCAAGACCATATTTATATTTACTATTGGGAGTCTTTTAATGTAAACTTTGTCCTTTTGCAGGTTAACAAGGCTTTTGAAATCTCACAGGTCTAAAATGTGCAGTTGTAGCCAAGATACACTCTGGAATGGTTATGTTAGCATCCGGCTAATACTTCAGAGACTATTCAAGCACCAGAAATTCGCTCCGGTTCTCTCTTTGCGGTGACCCTCTGACGCGCTTCCTGACCCAGGAAATAGAATTAACACCTCGGCCCAAAAACTGCAGGGGCCTCAGCTCCGGCCACATCTGTGCCCTGCCCCATCCAGGATCTCGAGTGCAATAACACTGATGGCCCAGAGAATAAATTTGAGACTCAGCAGACCCTCCACTCAACTTTATACAACACACTTTGGGCTTCAACTTCCTCTGCACTGTATCAGGCTACTTTATCACTTTGGATGACATTGGTCCGAGTTTGAAAACACTGCCAAAAATAGCTGAAACTAAATGAAAAAGCATCAATCTCCCATGACAGCTTTTAGACACATTTGTCAAAGAGCTCGTTTTTTTTTTTTTTTTTTACCTCCTTGAGATGTTTTATTGTCCTGTCCATTTGTTGTACATTAGTCTAAATGTTTTTTCATTTTTTTTGTCCTTATCCGTATGTAAAAGAGCATGCTGGGAAGGATCATGTAATTGATGGATGTTATCATTTGTTAGCAAATAGCACTAGCAGTCTTCTTCTTTAAACTCGACGGGACTCTTAGGAAGGCCAAACAGACACGCACCATCACAGATAATGTGTACCCCCCCCCCCGGTTCCCCTTCGCAGTGGGATGGTCCCATTCTCAGAGGTATCTAGCAAAATATAAATGTAGTCTGTGTGAAATGTATTACCTACCACAAGAGCATTTTTAAGCGCGCATGTCAAACGGACAGTAAATTAAGAGAGGAAAAGAGAAATGGATTATCTGTTTATTAGTTATTTTATGGAGGTCATATTTTAGGAGAAATGGATCCTGAAATTCTTCAGCTGAAAAGTGAGCTATCTGTTTTCTTCATTAGGTGCATGTGCTGTCTCTCACAGACTGAATAACTGGTTACCGGCTTTGAATGACCCATGTGTTTGTGTTTTAGTCTCACACTGTAGATTCCCCGAGGTGAGGTTTGTGCAGACTCCCCAGCAGAAGGCCATAAAACACAAAAACTTTTTTTTTTTTAACTTAATCGTCCCCGTTGCACCTAAGCAACCCCTATCTTTCTGTCTCTAACACATACATTCATATCGATCCATTTACGGGTTTGAATTTCATGCATTTATTGGATCACTTCAGCAGATGTTTCAGAGCAAATAACTGAGAAACTGAGTCCATCTTTGATGTTTTTTGCTTGCTACAAAGTGAAAACAATCATTAGCTGTGCTATTACTTGTAGTATAATTGCTTTTTCTTGCAATACTTTAAAAAAAAATTAATTAATACTTTTATTTAGCAAGGATGCTTTAATTTGATCAGTGAAGACAATTTTGTCAAGAGATTTATATTTCAAATAAATGCTCTTTAACTTTCTATTAATCAAATAATCATTAGAAAATGTGCATCACAGTTCACAAAGTGTAATGTTATGTAATACTTAAGTCAAAATTTATTAAATATGAATATTTGAGTCAAAATGCAATATTGTGATTCATTCTTTAGTGTTATGATTCAAAACACATTAAAGTGAGTTCATGTTTTAATTCAACTTTTTTCTTTTCGCCTTCTGTATTGGACTGTGATGTGTTGCATAATCTATATAATTGAAATGATTCTGAGTTTGGATTTGATTTAAAAAAGAAATAATCAAGTGTGTGTTGTCATAATTCCACAGTTCCTTTCACCATAACACCAAAAAAAATTCATGTGAAAAATATAACACAAAAATTTGAGTTCTGTCTATTAGATTGAAAGAATATTTGATTTCAGACTGGAAAGGTTCTAGATTGGAAAAGAGAGGGATATGCACAATTACCATTGTTTTATTTATTTATTTTTGGTTCTTAATGTGCCTTGTGTATTCATTTTCATAATTTTTTTTCCCCACAGTACTTTGAGGTGCCCTTTGACTCGAATATGAATCGTACCAAAAACCGACCTCTGGTTCGAGGACAAATCAGGTAAGGTCCTTCAAAACCTGTATCTCTCTCTTGGGCTCTGTTTAAAAACCTATCCAGCATCTAACCTAGACTACATTTTTGGGCATCTCATGTAGATTCACACATACTTATATCATAAATATATGTATATATTAGTATATATCCGAAAAACATATCTTGTATACTTGTCCAAAAATGTTGTCTAGATAGGCAACTCACTTGGTTTTGAAACGCATCCTAGATCTGTGTAAATAGTCATTGCAGAATAAAAATGGTTTCCTTAGCCTCATTATGTACATCGTTTACTCTCTACATTGTTCTCAAGTAGCCCGGTGTTTGTGTATAGCTGAGCCTGCCGGTATCAGAAACTTTATGCCATTGTCTAATATCCGTAGTGCTGGCCAGCCGCTCACGCACCTGTCCAGCGTAACCTGATCCAGGTGTGTGTAGGTGTGCCTCTCTCTGTTCTTCCCATCTCACTCCACTGCTGACAGAGGATGGGTCAGGATGCTCTTCCGCCAAAAGACTAGTTGATTAGTGAAGTTGAGTAATTTGTGTTTTAGCTTTAGGAGCTTTAAAGTGAAGGCATTTACAGTTGTGACTTATAAGAAAGGGTGTTAGCATGCAATGCTGTTAGACTAGCATGCTAAATTTTTTCATATTGGGTTAAAAGAGCAGGAATATAATAATGACTTTCTAGGAAGTTAACATCACCTTGGTTCAATGACAAAAACCTAAAACGATTTTTCCGCCAGCTTTTGAATTCTTGCAAGGCATAAAATCTTTGACCAACAAAAGTTAGATTTTTATGTTTTGTCATATTGATAATCTTTACAAGTATGTGCAGCATTAATCAATTTTGAAGCCTGAATACAATTGCCATAAGTGTCAACAAAATGTAGGCTACACCAGAGTCACATAACCTGGATGTCATGAAAATTATAGTAGTTCACTTCCAGAATGAACATTTCCTGATTATTTACGCACCCCGTGTCATCCAAGATGTTCATGTCTTTCTCTCTTCAGTCAAAACGAAATGGAGGTTTTTGAGGAAAACATTCCAGGACTTTCCTCCATATAGTGTACTTCTTCAAATTGCAGTTTTAATGCAGCTTTAAAGGGTTCTACGTGATCCCAGCTGAGGAATAAGGTTCTTATCTAGCGAAACGATCTGTCAATTTCGGTCTAAGAAAAATAAAAATGTATATACTTTTTAAGTACAAATGCTTATCTTGCACTAGCTTGACCTCACACATTACATAATCACGCAGGTGTGACATAGGCGTATGCACTGACTGACTGAAAAATAAAATGCCCTTTACCAAAAAAAAGGGGGAAACAAAGTTTCGTTAGATTTTGAAGTTGGAGGGCAAAATGAGATGGAATTTTTCACCCTAGCCTACCTTTTTGAACTGAAACTAACCATGCGTGGCTTTTCCAACATGATTACACAACACGTGGAAACATGCATGCTCATCACACAGCTTGTGCAAGGTGAGCATTCGTGGTTAAAAAAAAAAAAATGTATTTTTCTTTATTTTTTTTAGAAAATGACCAATCGTTTCACTAGATAAGACCCTGATTCCTCAGCTGGGATCATGTAGAGCCATTCGAAGCTGACCACCACAGAAGTCCATTATATGGAGAAAATTTCTGAAATGTTTTCCTAAAAAAAACTTCTTTACGACTGAAGAAAGAAAGATCTTGTATGACATGGGAGTGAGTAAATTATCAGGACATTTTCATTTTGGAAGTGGACTACTCCTTTAAGCACAAAAATAGATCATCAGCACTCTATGAGTAATGTTGCAGACTGGGCTCAATCCCACATTACCCAAATAAGCACCATAGCACAAAATCTGGAACACCCACACTAGAGCTCTGTGTAAAATAGATGATTTAAACAGTCAAGAAGTATTCTGTATCCATCTCTGGCATCTTTTCATAGGTGTTTGAGTGCAATACCATGCCTAACACCACCACACATTTGACAGCCATTACTTTTTGCTAACTGGGTGTGTTAGTGGAATTTAACTGAATGGGACCCCTGCCCTCTCCCACTCCCTCGAGGGTCACTTTCCAACAACAAAAGGGGCAGATCTGTTGACGCGAGGGTTTAAGAAATGACTCAAGCAGTCACAGTAATCCAAACAGCCCAAACCAAACACCCAGGCTTATCCTGTTGTGTGTATCAAACACACATTCACAAACGAAGACATCATGAGCAACGATGATCCAGAGTACATAAGAGTGTACGTTTCGTAAAATCACTGTCAGCTATGTTGACCCATTCCAGCTTATTCTACACACTAGTGTCCTTTTATTTTAAATTGCGAAAAGCTTTAACCCCCTAACTGAAATTGTCTTTTTAAATTTGATTATTATTCGAATTTTGATAATATTTAAGTAGAAAATTCAAGTTAAGTTTTTCAGTCATTTTGACAGCCCTAATAGTAAGATGTGATTTGATTGAAGATTTGATTGGATCAAAAGCAGCCTTGTTTTTTTCTGAGGCAGATTAGATTGTTTGTGTTAAGTAATAATAAATGTATAAATTTAAATAAATGTATGCATTTAGCAGACACTTTTATCCAAAGCGACTTACAGTGCATTCAGGCTATCAATTTTTACCTATCATGTGTTCCCGGGGGGGAATCGAACCCCCAACCTTGCGCTTGATAGCACAATGCTCTACCAATTGAGCTACAGGAACAATGCAACAATAAACTACAGTGAGCGCAAAAAGACATGATTAAAAATTCTATTCAAAAATATTTGTAATGTTCTTTTTTTTTTTCTTCTCCTTACGGTAGTGACAGTCTGAGTGGTGAAAGGGAATATAGGAAATCAAGTGGGAATGCATGCACACTTGTTTTTTTTTTTTTTTTAAAAGCTGTTCTTGTGTGATCAATGTTTGCTGGCCATTGTCATGTCACACGTTATCTTCATTTGGAAAATGTATGGCTGTGCAATTAACTCCCTTTCAAACACACAACATTCCTCACAGCCTAAATCCCAGCTCGTTTTCTAAAACCGTTTCGGAGCAAAAGATAAAGAGGTGAGCAGATAAATGGCGCTGTATTTCAGACTTCTGGAAACATCCCCCAGAGCGGTTTAATTACTGTTTTTTTAAGCTTGCAGTAGCACGGCACTAATTCAGCCGCGCTGTAGGAGGTCTGTGCAGGTGGATTAAAGAGCAGTGTTTATATGAAAGCAGATGAATGTGATTTGGCAGCTATCATATCCATTCCAGTTCTGTCACTCCAACAGCTAAATTGCTGATCCTGACTGTCAATGACAGGAGGAATTCATCAGCGTCGTAACTACATATCTTCACCTGACACCGTAGCAGACACTCTAGACCCGTACACAAATGCACAACATGCTAACAGTAGAGTCAACTAACAAAACATGTCATTACACACATTAGATGTGTCCTAGCGCAACCTGTTTATGCCTGAACATGCATTCGTGCGTCTGTCAGTATGCTATTATGTAGACTTGAGATGACGCGGTCCTCTTTGATGTTTGTGTGTGTGTGACTATCACATTCTTATAATGTAAGTCTGAAGACAGAGATGAGCATGCGACCATCTCTCAGCTGTGAAACCTTTCTTTCTCAAGATTGCTGTGTGGAGTTTTTGTACTTCTTTCATGTTTATTTATCCAATGGCTTCTTCATTTTTAATTTGTGTAGTTTGGGGTTTGTGAGATTTTTGAAATATATTTTTCTGTAGAAATTATGGTGAAATATTAAAAGAAATACTATAAAAAGTTTACAATTACAATTTAAAATCTATTTTGTATCTTTTAAAATATATCTTTTAATAGTTTAATATCTTTTAAAGTTTTTGGAATATTATCAGGATTATTTGATAGAAAATTGAAAAGAAAAGCATTTATTTAAAATGAAGGCACAGACACCCTATGAAATACATTTTGTTTTCCCCAAATTCCATTATATTTTTTATCCAAAATTCATTTTTTTTTTTCCATTTACATTTTTCTGGATTCACCCAACCCCCCCCCCCCCCCCCCCTTGTATTTTTTCTAGAGTCTTTTTTAATGATAACATTTTAAATGATTAAGTTTTATTAATCAAAAGGCATGTCTAGTTAATTGAAATCATAAAACTTACACAATTTAACTGCAATTTATTAAAAGTTGAATAAAAATTACATTTTTACATTTTATTTTTTAATATTATTTATTTATTTATTTATTTTTCACATTCATGTTAATTTATGCCAAATTCTGTGTTTTCTTTTTTTAATTTTCTGGATTCCATTTTAATGGTTTAATTATATTTAATAAACAAAGGTATCTCTAATTAATTGATTTTATTTTAAAATTGCTTCATTTATTCTATTTCTTTTTTTTTTTTCAGAAATGCTGTTTTGGGTATTTCATTTATTTTCATTTATTTTTATTTCATTCATTCATTTTTTTATTTATTTTTTTGGCAAACAATGTGATACCCAACTGAGGTTTATGTTTAAAATTATTACTTATTTTATTTTTTTATTAGAAAGTTCTTATTTATAGTAGTGGTACAATTTTACATTAAGACATATATATATGGGAATATCTTGATAATGTCAGTATAAGTAAACTATTCTATGTAACAGATTTATTTCCCACGGAGACTCATCATGATTTTGGCTTCATTTGGGATTCTTTTTTGGATTCCTGGGAAAATCTGCCGCATGAGACCATGAAGTCAGATAGATCTGAATGATCAACTCTGAGTGCTTGTTTTATATGCTCCATCAGATGAACAAAACCTTTGTAACCCAAAATAAATTCAATAATGAATCACCTTGTAAATTAGAATAGCCCATTTATTCATGTAGTGAAGGAAATGCCAGTGGCTTTGCTCCTAAAGTTAGTCAGCCTTATCCCTCTAACAACTCATCTCACCCGTTAACTTATGGGACTCATATAGACTTTAAACCCCTCCACCACATAAAACAGCCATAACAATGATAAGAACATTAAAATGGAATCTCCTGCTGTTGGGCGGAAAATGTGCCCTCTTTTCCTCTCCGCTTTGGTCTTCGTCTCAATCCTCCTCTAATTTATGGAGCAGTTAGCTGTGAATTTGAACCAGACGCCTCTGCAGGATTGCAACTGACTGCTTTTAATAAACCTTAGAGGAAGTGGTTGTCCAATGGAGCACAGAGAATAGCGTCTGTGGCCAGGAGAGGTTTAATCTATAGCAGAGACTCACAATCCTTTGTGTTGATGTGACTCAAAAAAACCACACTAAAGCTTATCTCAGAAACTAATGTTATGTATGCGCTTTATCCCTGCTTTTCTTACGGACCACTCTTGTCTTTTATGCATCACAATGTGTTGCACAGAATTTCTTGGTTTGATTTATAAGTTTGTCGCATTTGGTGGTGGTTTCAGATTTGTAAGCCAACGTTATTTATGTGTTCTGGGCCAGTGCATGCTGGTTTGTTTTAAAGAATTAAGAATAAAACCATTTCTTTGTCTTTTGAAATAAGAGTTCAGCGTACTCTGGAAACCAAAATTATACTGAAACTTGCTGACATCAACATTTACATTCGACTAGATTTGCTGTCCAATAGCCATTTTACTTTGTAATCTGCCATATTTTTAAGCAAAGCAAGACATTCAACAAAAACGAGGCCTAATTTAAATCCGATCAAATTCTATTTTGCTAAAACAATCCCTAAAAGTCTGTTTGGTTCTGAAAAATTGAATTGACTGTATTTGACACAATGGCCTCTGTAACCGTATAAGTATGATCCCTTTAAACTGCACACAGGAATCATGCTTTTGTTGTTCTGAATTCGTTCTTCTCTGTGTTTCTCTCAGTCCTCTGCATGCCGTGTCATTCGCTCTGGCGTGTGGGATCCCAGGTGTGACCCTGTTGACCCTGGGTACAAATCCCCTCACTGGCTTCCTGGGCGCCCTGAACATCTTCCTCTACACATGCTGCTACACTCCCCTGAAGCGCCTCAGCATCACCAACACCTGGGTGGGTGCCGTGGTGGGCGCCGTCCCACCTGTAATGGGCTGGACAGCAGCCACTGGCTCTCTCGATCCAGGTACAAACTCCTCTTCCAAGCACATTATTGACTACAGGTCCTGCTGAATGACTTTGATAAAACATATTTACTCCTAATCAAACAATCAAAACAAAAGGTTTTTTTTTTTTTTTTTTTTTTTTTTTTTTTTTTTACTACCTCTAGAACTTTAGAGGTTCTTCTCATAGCACCATATGTGGCACTGTGGGCATGGATGATATTACCAGTGTTATTATATACCTTATCATGTGATATCTTCTCTGTTGCCAAAGAGCTAAAAGTTAGTGTTTCAACAGGAAATTCCTATCAGGCTCACACCGATATGTGTCTTTAGTCTTAAAAGCCCTCTTTGTGATTATTCCAGTGCTATCACGGTTTATCTCACAGTTCAGGGTTGTGCAGCCATTCCAGAGAAGTGAAGCTTGATGTGCGTCTTTTTTAATGATAACATTTTAAATGATTAAGTTTTATTAATCAAAAGGCATGTCTAGTTAATTGAAATCATAAAACTTACACAATTTAACTGCAATTTATTAAAAGTTGAATAAAAATTACATTTTTACATTTTATTTTTTAATATTATTTATTTATTTATTTATTTTTCACATTCATGTTAATTTATGCCAAATTCTGTGTTTTCTTTTTTTAATTTTCTGGATTCCATTTTAATGGTTTAATTATATTTAATAAACAAAGGTATCTCTAATTAATTGATTTTATTTTAAAATTGCTTCATTTATTCTATTTCTTTTTTTTTTTTCAGAAATGCTGTTTTGGGTATTTCATTTATTTTCATTTATTTTTATTTCATTCATTCATTTTTTTATTTATTTTTTTGGCAAACAATGTGATACCCAACTGAGGTTTATGTTTAAAATTATTACTTATTTTATTTTTTTATTAGAAAGTTCTTATTTATAGTAGTGGTACAATTTTACATTAAGACATATATATATGGGAATATCTTGATAATGTCAGTATAAGTAAACTATTCTATGTAACAGATTTATTTCCCACGGAGACTCATCATGATTTTGGCTTCATTTGGGATTCTTTTTTGGATTCCTGGGAAAATCTGCCGCATGAGACCATGAAGTCAGATAGATCTGAATGATCAACTCTGAGTGCTTGTTTTATATGCTCCATCAGATGAACAAAACCTTTGTAACCCAAAATAAATTCAATAATGAATCACCTTGTAAATTAGAATAGCCCATTTATTCATGTAGTGAAGGAAATGCCAGTGGCTTTGCTCCTAAAGTTAGTCAGCCTTATCCCTCTAACAACTCATCTCACCCGTTAACTTATGGGACTCATATAGACTTTAAACCCCTCCACCACATAAAACAGCCATAACAATGATAAGAACATTAAAATGGAATCTCCTGCTGTTGGGCGGAAAATGTGCCCTCTTTTCCTCTCCGCTTTGGTCTTCGTCTCAATCCTCCTCTAATTTATGGAGCAGTTAGCTGTGAATTTGAACCAGACGCCTCTGCAGGATTGCAACTGACTGCTTTTAATAAACCTTAGAGGAAGTGGTTGTCCAATGGAGCACAGAGAATAGCGTCTGTGGCCAGGAGAGGTTTAATCTATAGCAGAGACTCACAATCCTTTGTGTTGATGTGACTCAAAAAAACCACACTAAAGCTTATCTCAGAAACTAATGTTATGTATGCGCTTTATCCCTGCTTTTCTTACGGACCACTCTTGTCTTTTATGCATCACAATGTGTTGCACAGAATTTCTTGGTTTGATTTATAAGTTTGTCGCATTTGGTGGTGGTTTCAGATTTGTAAGCCAACGTTATTTATGTGTTCTGGGCCAGTGCATGCTGGTTTGTTTTAAAGAATTAAGAATAAAACCATTTCTTTGTCTTTTGAAATAAGAGTTCAGCGTACTCTGGAAACCAAAATTATACTGAAACTTGCTGACATCAACATTTACATTCGACTAGATTTGCTGTCCAATAGCCATTTTACTTTGTAATCTGCCATATTTTTAAGCAAAGCAAGACATTCAACAAAAACGAGGCCTAATTTAAATCCGATCAAATTCTATTTTGCTAAAACAATCCCTAAAAGTCTGTTTGGTTCTGAAAAATTGAATTGACTGTATTTGACACAATGGCCTCTGTAACCGTATAAGTATGATCCCTTTAAACTGCACACAGGAATCATGCTTTTGTTGTTCTGAATTCGTTCTTCTCTGTGTTTCTCTCAGTCCTCTGCATGCCGTGTCATTCGCTCTGGCGTGTGGGATCCCAGGTGTGACCCTGTTGACCCTGGGTACAAATCCCCTCACTGGCTTCCTGGGCGCCCTGAACATCTTCCTCTACACATGCTGCTACACTCCCCTGAAGCGCCTCAGCATCACCAACACCTGGGTGGGTGCCGTGGTGGGCGCCGTCCCACCTGTAATGGGCTGGACAGCAGCCACTGGCTCTCTCGATCCAGGTACAAACTCCTCTTCCAAGCACATTATTGACTACAGGTCCTGCTGAATGACTTTGATAAAACATATTTACTCCTAATCAAACAATCAAAACAAAAGGTTTTTTTTTTTTTTTTTTTTTTTTTTTTTTTTTACTACCTCTAGAACTTTAGAGGTTCTTCTCATAGCACCATATGTGGCACTGTGGGCATGGATGATATTACCAGTGTTATTATATACCTTATCATGTGATATCTTCTCTGTTGCCAAAGAGCTAAAAGTTAGTGTTTCAACAGGAAATTCCTATCAGGCTCACACCGATATGTGTCTTTAGTCTTAAAAGCCCTCTTTGTGATTATTCCAGTGCTATCACGGTTTATCTCACAGTTCAGGGTTGTGCAGCCATTCCAGAGAAGTGAAGCTTGATGTGCGTGGCACTGTTGCCTTTTACAGACTCTTCTCTCAGACCTGAGGTCACTGTCCACTTATGAGTGTTGTAGTTACATATACCCCCAGCATCCTGTGTTTTTTCCGAGGACGTCTCTCGTCTAAGATTAAGTGTTTGTGGAAGAAAGCAGGGGGTCTTTGGCCTTTTTTGTAAACTATTAAAAGTGTGCTGTTGTGGCAACCATGATATTGTTTTTTCACAGGAACGAAAGACTGAAGTGTTTGAGTGCATATTTACATGTTTTTCCCCTGCGCTTCCATCTGTTTTTTATAGTAGTAGTTTCAGTGCCCTTCCCAAGCGTCTGTTTATTAGGATGTGCAAACCTAAATATTGTTACGACCCCATCTAGAGTGAGGTCACAACATGAAGTAGATCAAAAACTCAATGTTTAATATATTTTATATCACAGATTATTTAGTAGAACTTTCTATCAGAGAAACTGCATCTTTAATATAATTTGTGGAAGTGCTAAAATGGGGTCAATTTAAAGTTAAGAAAAATAGTTTGAGCTCGTTAATCAAACGGAGAACTTGCCAACAATCCTAATTGCATTAGGGCCCAATAAAATCAGTTTTATTAAGGCAAAATTCAGTTAACCCCCCCTCCCCCCATGAATTCTGTTTTTCAATTAAAGTTTTTTTTTTTTTGGATTCTGTTTTAATTTTTTTCCTTAAATTTTAATAACTGGAAATGATATCATATCTTTAATCAACCAACCTTTTATTTTGGCTTGTTGTTGTTGTTGTAGTGAAGATCTTTGACTCTTTGTGTGTATCTGACCATAGTTTTAGCTGATGTAATTTTCTTAATGTAATCAAATGAATGTACAGCTGTACATTTAATTTATTCACCCAGATAAGCCAGTTTTCTTTGACATACTGTTATACACAATACATTTCATTTTTATACATTTTTCTGCATTGTATTAATCATAGGGCCCTACTTTACATGGTATGTTAATCATTTCCCTTTTTTAAACTCAAGTTCGTTTTTTCAATTAATTGAATAAATGTTGTGCTTATTTATTTATTGGAATTACTTCACTTGGTGACACCAAACTGAATAAAAAGTGTTTTAACTCTTGACAGAATTATATTAAGTACATATTCCCATTCAACGTGCACTGATCTTATATTTGTAGACTCTGGTGTCAACTGGACTGTTTTCTCAAAGTAAGTTCAAGAACACACAAAGCATAAAAAGATGACCCGAGTGTTTGAGGTCTCGGTCATGTTGCCCTGTGCAGTGTTTCCCAGAGGATTTGTGTTTCTAAGATCTCATACACAAAGGCAGCGCTGCGTCACGCTCTGCTACCCCTGCACGGGCCAGTGTTTGTGCGGCGTCACCTTTCCACTTTTCCAGCTTCTGAACGCAGGAGAATAGTGTTTTTTTCCTCCACAGCAGGATGTGAAGGAACACGGACGTCTTTTCAAGTGTTCTGTCATAGTGACTCTGCACACTCTCATTTCCTGCTTGCACACATGCACTTCCGATGGTGTTTAAATGATCTGGGAGATCTTGTTTGTGTATTCACTTAATCTCTTCCTCTCTCTGTCTCTCCAGGAGCACTCTTACTGGGAGGTTTCCTGTTCTCCTGGCAGTTTCCTCACTTTAATGCACTAAGCTGGAATCTAAGGGAGGACTATTCACGCGGCGGGTACCGAATGATGTCCGTCACCCATCCCGACCTTTGTAAACGCGTGGCCCTCCGCCACAGCATAGGCCTGATTGCTCTCTCATCCTTGGGCCCCGTGCTGGACGTCACCACCTGGACGTTCCCCTTAGTTTCTCTGCCCATTAACCTTTACATCAGCTACCTGGCTTTCAGGTTCTATCGCTATGGTGACAGGCAGAACGCCCGGAAGCTGTTTTTCTGTAGTCTTTGGCACCTGCCCATGCTGCTGCTGCTGGCCCTCACCTGCAAGAAGAGCCGCATGCCTCAGGACGAGGCATCTGTGGCTCTGTAGAGCAAACTCAGTCCCCTGCCATATCCATACTCGCTAGATAACTGCTATCAGCCCTAAAATGTATCATCTTGGATCTAAAAAGACACCAAAAGTTGTGTACCTTGGAGAGGGAAGATATGACCTTTCTATTGTCGTAAAAGTTTCCGTCAGGGAAGAATAACAATATAAAAATCCCTGAATTCACTCAGGTAACTTGTACACAAATCAGTGCTCTGTGTGTGTAAATAGATTCTATATTTATTTGACGCAGCCCTCTGTTGTCTGTAAACTCGTAGACTGATTTGTGTCTATGTGGATCATTGAAAATAAGACGAAACATTTTGCTAAGAATTTGCAATTTATGTCCCCATTACTGTGGATATTCTGGTTCGATGCGATGTAGGCTCGATAATGGAGAATGGTTTGTTTTAATGCACCTATCAAGTCATTTCCAAGTTTGTTGTCATCTAATTACTTGCTAATTGACATTTCCCAAGTTTTCACTTCGGCAATAAATGAGTCATTAAAGAAACTGCTGAGTCTCACAGCAGGCCCAGAAGTCTTAATTCTGCGTGAAACTCCGTCCCTCTGAGTCTGAGTTGAGATGTTGAAAGGATGATCGTTTTGGAGAGCCCTCGGGTATTAGCTCCATCAAAGATCCTCTCTAGTCAAATAAACTCAGTCAACTCATCTGAACTCCCCAGAACTGAATTACTGTTGATTCATTGAATGTAACAGTGCTGAATATGACTGACTGCAGCCATGCATTGTTCGTTACTGTTTGCTCTTTCCTAACAGCTACATTCAGCGCCTTTACGGTTTACCTTTATCTGCCATCACTGTACCAGTGATTTGTGTAAGACACAAAAACAATAAAAGTTCTTATTAAAATGTGTTGTGATCAAGATTGTGTTCGAGTTTTGATTTGAAATCTTGTTAATGCAATGGAATATCACAGTGTGCTTCTATGCTATTTGCTTTCATTTTCTTCATTTAATTATTTTACTTTGATCATTTTTAATGTATGGGAAAGCTGCTATTTTATGCCAAAAATAAAAATTATATATCTACACACACACACACACATATATATATAATTAATTTTGAAAGTATTATGCTTTATTGTTTCTTTAAAAATACTGTAAAATAACGAATATATTAAAATATTACAATTTAAAGTAACTTTTCTATTTTAATTTATTTCCAAATGTAGTTTATTCTTGAGTCTTCAATGTCCTTCATAAATTCTGATCCTTAATACATTATGATATGGATAATTTGGTGCTAGAGAAACATTTATTATTATCAACATTAAAGTATGTAAAACTTCAACTGCTATTTATTTATTTTAGAATTTTTTTTATTTATTTTACAATTCGACAAGTAGTCCAGGACTGTTTACAAAATATATGACAAAGTGTAGTTAGTAACATAATCTGTATTACACATATTAGATAATGTAGTTTTACCACTTTTAAATTCTTTTATATTACTTTTGACCTTTTTAGATTACTTTTGAACTCTTATCACGTAGACTTCAATGGGGTTATTAAAAAATAAGAATTATTTACTAACATCATGAAATGTATTAAACGTTACATTACAGCAGGTTTTGTTTCCCAAAACTGTGTGTAAATGCTATGTTCATTTAGAAAGGAAATCGCAAATAATAATAATAAAGAAAAAAAAAACTAAAATTCTGAATAATTTAATGCCATTGTTAATAATGTTTAATCATGTAGTCCATAAAAATGTATATAATCTGATTATCAGACTTCAAAATGTTATATACTCTAATTACAAGTATTTTTGGAATCTGATTATTAGCCCAGATTACATGTAATACAACATATTTATTTATTGCATATTATAGTATTTTTGAATGTGTACAATATTTTCTATGTCAATAATATTTGTATTGTTCATTTTCGTGGCAGGTAGTTTACCACGCAGTGGATGTTGTATCTCCAGACAGGCCTGGAAATAATGTCTGACTGCTCTGGACACATTTGGCTAAAATATCAGCTCATATAATCTCCTAAGTATCGACCTCTGCACCTGTCCGGCTACAACACTCGATACCACTCCGCTGTTTCTTTCCCAGTTGTCCTCTATGGTTCCACTTCTCTCAGCACCTCCATTAGATGCCCACATATACTGTATGCTGAGCTTTAGTCAGGGCGGAAGGGCGAGGCATTCCACCCCTCGTAAAGATCTGCTCTGGATGCAGCCAGTGCCTTTCACATCAGAGAGGCAGTGAAGGCATGGAGGGGGAGAAACAGCTGTTCCCAACATGTCAATAGATTAAATAGCAGTTCCAGCCCTCCTGGGGTCCGTCGACTCTCCCACCATGATTTTACAGCTTCCGCTCTGTAGGGTTTTTGTGGTGGACAGCTTGTGTGGGACGAAGGGCACAGACCTTCCAGTACACAAGCGTCGGATGGGACGTCCTGCACTCTTTTATAGGGTATTGCTATGGTCATATGCATCAGTTTACAAGTGCTGCATGTGGAAATTGCTTGCTTTTCCTGTTTAAGTGCCTTTTTCCCTCCTTTATCAGGTCAGGCTTGACGAATGCATCATAAATGGAGTAATCCTCTTCTCAGGAAAAATATTGTTTGACTGGGTGTCACGGAGCGAGTTTTTCACAGTGCGTTCATTCATTATGAGCTGTGAACCCTGAGGAGGTGAGCACATTTCCCATAATGATCTTTGGCTCTCTGTGTTTTTTTTTTTTCTCATCCAGCTTGGATTCTCATTACAGTTTTAACAGCCTCCCAGACCTTCATTTGTTACAACAGCAACAGGTGGATTTCTCCTCTCTTTTCATTTACAGGCAACAAAATGCTTTGAAATCTTACACTGAAATGCAGTATGATTTCAGTTTTGGTTGTTAAAGCAAATGTTTACTTGGTTTAGTTTATAAACAAAACCGATTACAATTAAGAATTAATCTTTCTGGACTCTTAACGCTGAGTGACGGCTATAAACAGTATTTTTCTAAAATGCTCTTTAACTGCCGTATAAGCATGTTAGGCAGGATGACAAACAATTCTGGCAGACTTCGAGCAGCAGTGCATCAAATATTCCTGGCACAAAGTGTGTAAGGAAAACAGTATAGCAAAAGGCTTTTGAAACTGATTTATACATACTCGCCACTTGCTTGAAATCAGTCATGAGGTGGACGAATGTTTCTTGGGCAAAGTATTCCCTAAACTTCTTTAAACTCGCACAGATATATTTGCCTTAAGGGAGTCACTTATTTTTGAACCCGCACAGTGACATCAATCTCAGAAATGTGGTCTAGTTCATACAGTACATTATAGTGGTGAAAGGTGACTAGAGTCGAAGGTCTGTGCCAGAGTCAATGATAATGTAAAAATAATACATTGTAACATAAAAAGATCTGTACTGATTTTTGAAAATGTTGCTTTTCTTTCATCATTCAGTATGTTTTGGAGGGAACTTAGTCAGTTTGTCATTTGTTTCATCTGATATACATTTATGCACATTTGCAATACATTCAGGGTAGGCATTTTGAAGGTAGTATATGACTTTGGTGATTCTAGCAGCAGTGCTACTGTTTACATTTTTTGGAGACTTAAATTTAATTAAATTTATGCATTTAGCAGACACTTTTATCCAAAGCGACTTACAGTGCATTCAGGCTATCAATTTTTACTTATCATAAAATCAACTATAATTTTGTCTGTTTTCTATTTAGTATTTTGTTGACACTTACATTCATGGTAAATCACTATACAATATATATATATATATATATATATATATATATATATATATATATACTTTTTCTTTTCTCTGAGAAGATATTGAATATATTTCTTTACTTGTAAATGAATTAATGTCCATGCAGGGCCTAAGTCGTAAATTAGACTTTGCTTGATTCAAAAAGATTTTTTTCTAATTCAAACAAAATGTGAAATATTGACTCGATTTGATGAAGTTACTAACGCTTTTTAGAAACTTGAATGAACAACGCTATTATTCTATTTATAATGCTTAATATGTGTCTCGTATGTATAGTTGGTCATGAAAGTGAAGTATAAAGTGCTGGCTTCCCGAAGTCCCATAAACTTGAAAATATCAGGACATTTTTAATCTGTAATTATGAGGTCCGTGTTTTTTATAAGATAATTATTAATGTTTCTATTTATATTCGAAATAATTAATCAGCTAGAAATGTTGTACAATGTTTTTATCCAATAATCAGAACAACTGAGAAAAAGTCATGGAAATGCATTGGTCAGAGGATGTGGGACTGCGGAAAGTGCTTCTTTTTCACTTTTTAGTCAGTGTAAATAATGAGCGGCATGTTTATAATAGCGAGCTGAAGAGCCGCTTGTTTTGTTTTTCAAAACTGCACAAAAACTCCATCAGCAGCATGACTGAAAAATATGTACTGCAGCGAAGAACAACTTTCGGATTTAAAAGTGGTTTTAAAGTATACGTTTTTTTGAACTTCTTAAATATATATTTATAAAAAACAAAAAAGACAGTGAAAATAGCCTACCTAATAAATTACAAAAAAATAATATGATAAGATAATTTGATAGTTTAATGAGGTTGTATTCTGTTTATTCTGTGATTTTAAAAAAATCATTAAAAAAAATTATGGATCGAGAAATTCCGAAATACTTTTTAAAACTTTTTTATTATTATTATTTTGGGGGAAAATATATATAAATATGTGATTTTTTTTTTCCTGCTTGCATTAGTTGACGTAATTACGTAATTAGTTTATGTAGATAAAGATTTACCGTGCCTTTTTTATAGGCTATTTCTGATTTTCTGAAATAATAATGCGACTGAGTATAGCAGATTTTCTTATTGCATTGCATGTTTGTGTAAGATGTCCTCCGATTCTTCGGCTATTTTAGACTTATGGATAGCTATAAATGAACATAGAACTTAAAACTACTCTTCAAAACTGACTTAGTTTAGGATATTAAAGGCTATTCATTACTTTGAGTGGGCTAGAAGTGAATGTGCCTCTACACAAATGTATTTGTATGCTAAGATTTATTAAATATACCAGGCTTATAGTTTCTACGAGAACTTTGCTGAACTTACCAAATCCTGATTCTTTTCTATACCGTTCAGCTGCGTAAAATTTGTAACACTTTGGAAACTCCCAGAAAACGTTATAAAAGGATTCCGATGTTTCTCTATCCAATAAGAGCGTTTAATCGCATCTGCGACCAAGTGCCTTGTCTAAAATTCCCGCCTATATTGCTTTCTGATTGGCAGGCGTCTAGAAACAGCCCCGCCTTTATTTAAATGAGCGCTCAGCGGTAGGCTGGCCCTGTTGTCAATCAAACGCATCAACGCTGTATAAGGTCTTCTCTCTCGAAAGCGCTCAGACACTCGAGGATGCGGCCGGGAGCAGCTTCTGCGGCTGGGGATCAAGTGCACCGGTCGGTCTCGATAGTTTTCTCGTTTCCTCCCGCAGATATGAGCGAGGACAGCAGACTAAACTCGCATTCCTAGACGTCCCGTTCACTTTGGGTTTGAAATGAAATAGCCTACTTTGGGTTATTTCACGTCTGAGGATTTTATTGTGGACTCCAATGGCTTTTAAAGACTCCTGAGGAGGGGATTCGACCTGGACAGAACTGTACCTAATGTCACTTGTCAAAATGTCCAGCTGGAGTGTGATGGTCTGCATGCACAGGGCTTATGGAATATAGCCTGTTCTGTCACCATTTTTACGCACTCTCTGTCAGTCCCGTGAAGAAGAAACTCGGGATCCTCTTCGTTATGCTGCTCCTCTGGGTCTACATGCTGTACTCCTGCGTGGGCTACTGTGCCACTATGCCACCAAGTTTAGTTGTGGACAATAATAATAACAACCGAGCGAAGGAGACGGATTTCCTCGGGAAACATGCCGAGGCAGAGAGTGGCCGGCCGGACCTGATGATGTCCAAGCTCTTGTCCAGACCGCAGAGCTCGTGGACGGAGGTAGAGTCAGATTATGACGAGCCCTCGGTCCGGAGAGCTCCCAGAGACTTCTCTAAAGATGAAGCAGACGCGGACCGGGCTGAGGAGTGGGACGACGGCAGGAGAGTTTCTCCGCTGTCGAGTTTCTCCAACGGCTCGGGCAGTAAGAAGCTGCCTCAGGCGATCATCATCGGGGTGAAAAAGGGCGGAACGCGCGCGCTGCTGGAGTTTCTGCGCGTGCATCCAGATATTCGCGCGGTCGGGGCCGAGCCGCACTTCTTCGACCGTAACTATGACAACGGAATGGACTGGTACAGGTAAGAACGTTAATAATAAATATGCTAACTTACACGTCATTTAGCCTACTTCTATTCGCCTATATTGTTCTAAAACGAAGTAGATCTTACCCTTTCCAAAATAGCTTTTGGTATTTTTATTAATATATATTATTTAAAGATTTTTTTATTAATATTTTATTCGTTTGATTCTCAGAAGTCGTGTGAGTTTGTTTAACAATGTGTTGGCATTTTCTTTTCAACGATAGTTGAGCTGTAAATTTAATCCCGACTTAAATTTTACGCGTTTAATTGCCACATTTACATAATTCATTTTGACTAACAACTTCGTTGTCCTTTTACTACCACTTTGAGTTTAATTACTAGCCTACAGAAAATTCACAGTTGTAAGATCGTAAATTAATCGTAGCCTAAATCTAAACTTTAATTGGAATGAATGGACTCCTGCAACTTGTTTAATATTTTTATACAATGAGAAATACGCCTATATATTCAAAATGAGATAAAACGGGAAATATAATGTAGCCTACACTGCTTTTGAATTCAGGCTACTCTCTTTTTAATTAATAATTTATCTGAGCTTTAATAGTTTGACTGCTGCGTGTTTTTTATGTATTTTTTTTTATTAATAAGCATCGTGAACCAAATTAACACTTTTATAGCCAGCTTTTACCTTTTTTTTTTCTCAAGAGCGAACCTTGTTTTCCCTCACGCATTGGTCTTTTTTGTTTTATCTGTCATTCATTGTGTAATTTTACCCTTTGGCTCGATCTCAAACCTTTCTAGGCAAACAAATGTAATTATTATTATGTAAATGGCATGTTCTGTATGGTTTCCATTCAGTCTAGAAACGCATAGTTGCAGAAGCGGTAGTTTTCAGATTCCAGTTTAAACATTTACTTTGGTTTCGCTGTTCCTGCTACTGTTCAGCTATCAGACTCGGCGCTGAATAGTTGAGCACAGTGCTACAAATACACATTAATTCAGAGGGATATTATTCAAATAAACACAATAGGTCGGTAATGACACAGTTTTTTTTTGTGATTGTAATATCCTCGGACTCGGAGGTGACTCGTGTCCGACCGCAGATGACGCAGTGGTCTCTGTTGGACACACTGATCATTGCAGGTTAACGGACCTCTTCTTTTGCGCTCACTTTTAAAACTTTTAAAACATACGTTCTGCATTTTTTTTATTCCTTTTTGACCCAGACCTCATTTTACTCTACAATTTTCTTAAACACGAATGCAACATTATAAGAGCTAAAAAAAAGAAAAAAAAAAAAGGTAGAAATGACAGAAATTACCGTCGATCCATAAAGTTGGATGACAATGATGAGAGACTGACCTTTATTTTCGGTGTCTTAATCAAGAGAAATAGACTAAATGGATAATAATAACCATACATGAAAGTAATTACATAATGGGACCAATAAAAATAGAAGCTTGTGAATTGTACTATATTTGTTTATAATGTCATTAATATAAGTTTAGCTCAGCACAGCTGTGTTTTTTCTTTTTGTGTTCTTACAACCCGTAAAATTTCATGTTAAACATTTCGGCTTTTATTTGAAATTCTATTTACAGTTACGCATAGCTGTTTCTTTAGAGTGTGTTTTGGACATTACTAATCAGCCTTTCACAGTATGAGAGCTCATAAATTCACACTCGCTTTAAGAACTCTAGACTTTTGTTTCAAATTAACTTTCGGAGTAGATTTAGGATTTTTTTAGTCTGTGTTGCAGTTATTTAAACGTGATGACATTTTGATTAACTATTTGTTAACATTATTAATGTTGTACTGTAAAATGTATTGAAACAAATGTAGAGCTTGTATAAAAGAAGCTGAAGAAAGAAAGGGCGAATTTTTTTTGGTCTTTTTTTTTTTTTTGCCCCAGAGTCTGTCTCTGCTTACCCCAGACACAGAGCAGAAAGAAACACTCAGTAAGTTGATAAAACAGTACTGGACTGCACGCCTGTCCCTCTAAACAGATTTGCAAAGGTTTGAGGGGGTGAAAGCCCAGTGCTTTTAAATATATGCGACGTTTCAGGGCCCCTATAACAAAAAACAGGACGGGCGAAAGAATGGGCGTTGTAGTGAATGCTCGGTAGTCCAGTTTAGATGAAAAGGGAGTTATATGCATGCATGTTGAGGAATAAAAAAAAAAAAAAAAGATTTATTTGATTAATTATTTAAATGTTGGGGCCTCACTTAATGCAAATTTAGGCTGGTACAGCAAAATCAGTCAAGATTGTTCAAAAATTGTTCAGATTCTTACATGTCCTTCATTTGCTAAATTGAATTAACGGATCACATGGATTATCCTATCTTTTAAAACACACACATATAATGAGAAAACGGCCAGAAGTGTTAACTGGAACTTAATTTATTTAAATTAAAGTTTTACTGAAAAGAAACCCAAAACAATTTATTTTTAAAATCACCAGGGCAGGTTTTTTTTTTTTTTAAATCAAGTAACTTTTTTTTTTCTTTCTGGAAAAAGTGAAGTTGTCTGGTCAGTGGATGTGGGATGTAAAACCAGGGATTTCCTCTAAAATGCTTTTTTATTCAAAATTGCCCTTCATATTAAAAAAAGAAAACGCTCCAAATGAAGAGCAGATCCTTTCCCAAGTTACATAGTTGATTGAAAGTAACTCTGTCGTGTAAACACCAGACAGATGAAAACACTGGGCGTTGAAGGGTATAATGCTTGTTTTCTACTCTTATGAGAAAGTTTTCTGTCTCAAGTTTTACAGGATTCACATGCCATTGCAGCTGGTTTGAGTTGGACATTCGATGCCACAGCGAAATTCTATATCTGGCCACTGCTTGGTTTGAAGATACGGGGCACAAACAAATACAGACTTGTTTTTTTTTTTTACTTTTGCTCTTACTTTTTTCTCTCTCTCTCTCTTTTATTTCTCCGACATCTCTGTGTGACCTGGTCTAAAACGGCATTGGACAGTGTGTAAACCCTCTGTGCTTACATGACCATTTGGTCCCTTCTTGTCTTTTTAAAGAAGTAGAATGGCCAAAGTATTTTTTTTTAATTGTCTCTTTCACAGGACTGAACAGGATTCAAAATCTTAAGTTTTAAGAGTGTCCCATATTCAGCAAAAGTGATTTTCTGTGTAATGGAAGAGTTCATAGTGCAGAAACGATGCATTTTAAAATAATCCCAGCGCATGGAAAGCATGCAAGTCATTTTTAATAAGGTGTTTTACTGTAGATCTGTTAACTATGTTTATCAGAAAGTTGTGATTAACCTTTTTGTGCTACAGAGAGCTATAGAAAGAAATATGGCAGATGAGCTTTTGTTCCTCCGTACTGGTTAGACCTGTTCAGGCTGTTTTAGATACTGTAAGTCTGGTGTATGATTCATAGACATTCAAACATTATCTGCAGGCACTTCACATTTTGTTATGATCTTCTCCCAAGAATGTCTGGTCAATGTAAAGTTTATAACAACTGCCAGTTTATTTGTTAGAGATATTACAGTGAATAGCTTAAGTCGTAGTGGATTGAATTGTTGAGTAATAAGGCAATTCTCCTTTCGCAGTTTTCAGTTTCAACTACTTTTCTGATTTGTGAGACCTTGCAAAATCTCTGCTGGATTTGCTGCTTTTTTGCGGAGACTCTGATGATTTAATAAGCAGTTGAGTTGGCTTCTCAAAATCCCACACACCCACCCAGACAGACAGGGTCCCAGCTGGAACGGCAAACGTTGTGGAGGCCCTGGTGCTGTGTTTGACTTAATATTACATAATTATCAAATCTGCCAGAGCAGTTTTTTAGTCGTCGACTCCTTGTTGGTTTTCAACCATACAGTAAACAGATACTCATGTGGTTACTTTTAGTCTGTGTATCTTTCTCCAGCGAGTGTTTGAATGTCAGGTATCTAGTAGCACAATGCAATCCCCGACTCCATCCTGAGATTAAGGGTGTGTTTTCTGAATACCGGCCATTAAACAACACGGTCTGTAACTGCAGGCCAACAAAGGGACAAGTGGAGCATTGTTCCGAAAGAGGGAAGTGCTCCGCAGAAAATCCCGTTCCGCTGTCAGACCAGGGAACGCTCTTGAAAGCATGTCACTTGAAAGTTCTGAAGTGCTTGGAGGGCTGTAACCCCCTGCCACCTTGTCCAGATAAGCACTTCCATCCATGGAATGGCTAGTTTTCGATGAATGCCTCTGCTTTTGTACCCACAGTCCATGGGGTGTTCAAAGTCTTCAAACCATCATGTAGGTGACCCATACGGACATTGCGGCCAGTAACCCCCTCCTCCCTGCTTGTACAAAGCACGGGCCACATATGAAAAAGTTTCAACTATTGTTGTAAGTTATACAGGGAAGCTACTAATTTGGTACATAACAAAATAAAAAAAATAGTGATTTAAAAATGAACATCAGGGCATATTATATTATATAGCTTTATTATTTTTTGTATATTTTATTTAAATATTTTATCACTGAAAGTAATAACTTGATTTGGTGACTGCTCTGATGGATTCAGGGAGTTGGTGACATTTCTAAAAGCAACGTACACCCCACACTCACACAGATAGCTAAGACTCTTTGGGACTACATGTATTGATTAGTTTACGCTGTGTGGTGTTGGGTTAAAGGTCTTTGTGGCTTGAGTTATCTGTGAATCAGTTGAGCAACGTTGCCTCTGTAAAGACCATCTGCACTGCAGGTGAGACCCGATCAAGCCCTCATCCTGCCTGAACACAAACAATTAGTTATTAAACTCCAAAATTGATGGGAATTAAATGCAAATGTGTTGTGTGTACAGTATACATATATTTATATTATTTTTAATTATTTATTTTTATATATATATATATATATATATATATATATTGGTTTCAATACTTTCTGTCACTTTTTAATTGGTGTAATTTAAAACTATAAACTGATTCCAGGTCAGGATTAAGGAGCAGCATCCATGAAAGCAGTTACAGTAGGTCTCATAGTCGAATAGACTTCCTCTACTTAGCTGGATCTGAACCTTGACCGGTCATCCATTCAGCAGTCAGCAGGTTGACATCCTCTATTGAAATCCTGAGCAGAGCTGACTGAGGACATTCAAAGGACTGCCTCCAAATAATGCTTTAGTGTTGGCAAAACTGCTCAGCATCCTTTAGACCAAAGGATTACTCTGCTTTTGTGTTCAATCTCAGCTCTGTTTCTGCTTTCTCCTCTTGTGGAACTCATCTCTCACACTTCTGAGAAGAGAAACACTTTCGGTCCATCATATCTTCTCCATCTCCTCTTTGTATTTCTGCTAAACCTCACATTTTGACTTATATATGATGTGCAATTGTAGAAGAACGCACATAAAGACCCTCTCGTACGTGTCTTCTCTCCTTGTATCTCATATTAGAGTCGGGCCCCACATCGAGCTCTAGTTCCCCCATCAGAGGCGGGGCTGTTGTAGGCCTCAGTGCCCACATAAGGCCACCCCCAACCAGGCACATTGGTCAGAGAGAAAGTGGGCCCCTACTTGAGCTGGCATGGCTTTACCAGTGGGGTAAACCAAGTAAGGAGGGTCTTAGTCTAGAGAAAGGGGCATTCATTCGCCAAATTACCACCGGCTAATTGTATAAGGGATGGCATGGGGAGAGGCGGACAGTAGAGGCCCACTGTGGTGGTCTGCCATTGAGAAACTACAGTCACCTCCAGAGAAAAGCAAAATAACATGGCCGCCCTCAGCAGGAACCTCCTTTTGGAGGATAATATAAAGGCAGACAGGAATTTGATGTCAAACGCTCGTGTTTCTAACCCTCCTACTGGAATATTGTCTCTAATACATGCATTCAAACACCCAACATATGCAACCAGTGACAAATAGAAGATGAGGGATTGTTTATAACTGATCATTCAACTTTTTTCTTCCTAGTATTGAGAAATCATTTACATATACACTCTCTCTGGTTGATTGGACAGTTTAAAACCAGCTATATGGAAATATTCAAGATAAAACCCTGCCCCTTCCACCTTTTTCACATTTCAGTGGCCTGTTGTGTACGGACCCTTCCTCTGAGCTTGCAGTGAATTGGGCTCTTTTTAAACGAGGCAATAATTTGGATGTCGAATGTCAGAATAATGCTCTCTTTCTTCAACAAGTAAATGCTCATTCATTATAGCTAAATAAACAGCATTTACAGGAGCCTGGTGGCTTCAGCACGCGGTCCGGTAATTGTTGGCCCATTTCTCCTTCTAGGTCTGTCTCCTCCCAAGTGTGTGATCATCAGAGTTCATTTTCTGAAAGTTTGACACCCTAAGGAGGATTATTATCAGAAGCAGTGAGAAGTGAGAAGAAGCTTGAAGTGATACTATATAACCGCTGACTGCAGATTATTTTTTTAGAGGCACAATGTTTGTTTGTGCGTGTGTTTGACTGTCTGTCTATCTGTGAAGAAAGTGAAAAGCAGAGGATCAGGGAGAAGTAGAGACCCCCTGAGGTTTCCATTAACCTCAGCGAGAAAAGAGCAGATAATTAAAGGAACACACACACACACACACACTGCTGATGTGCCCAGAGGAGCACAGCATGAGCTGAGCTCCAGGGCAACAAAGCCAATGTCTCCTTGTAGCCCAGGAACTGTCACCACTTTTGTCCTCACACTTTCTCTTTTTAGCTTTTTGCATTGTTTTCTTTCTTTCTTGCTCTTCTAGGAAAAGAACCAGCCATTAGAAAATAAGTAAAAACATATGACAAGTCTGTATGTCATCTTTTTTATAGTGAGAATTTTACTTTTTACATTGTCAATAATGAACAGATTTACTCAGTAACTTTCTACTTCATAGTCTCATATTATATATTATATTATATTGTATATAATGTTTCATTGCATTTAATGATGCACAATAAATAGATACTGAATTGTTTATCTGCCACTATTTTTAATATAGAAGTGCATGCTCATTTTCCCTGTTGTTCCTTATTTTTAAGTTTAGATGAACTTGTAAAAAATGCTTTTAACAGTTAATAACAGATTTAATACACTTAAATCATTTGCATATGTTCATTTAAATTATAATTTACAATACAGCTAAAATCCATTATAATGCTCTGGTGCCTTTTTTTTTGTTTCAGAATGCAATTTTAAAATGGCCCTTTTTTACTTATTAGCTAGAACATGAAAATAAGTACAATTATACACGAGTCAAAATTTAAATATTAGTGCATACTTAATTGCATGAATACTCTGTAGTACTGTATGTTTTCACTTCACCAACCAATAGGAATATCATTAGCTGAAGTCATATCAGGAATGAAAAGACTTGAAAACAAACCAAGCTAGCAAGTTATTAGTTCACTGCTTTTTCTTGGTTTCATAGCCCATTTCTCAAATGTCTCTTCAAATCTGCATTATGTGGTTGAATGGCTTGTCCTCTTGGCACCAAGACTTCAGATCTTGTTTCTTGTGAGACCGTAAGGCCTTCTGGAACACGGACAGCAGAGAGAAAGGAAAGCAAAAACATTTGTCATCGTACTCGCAATACATCAACATGCCTGCTGAAATAGCAACCCCTGAAATCAAATTACACCTGTGACATCCGCACTCGGCTGATTACTTTCAGCAGAAGCATTTGACAGTGATCTCTTTGTGTTTCATGCCAGTTACATTGTCTTCAACTGGTGCTGATATACCAAAACGGACTGCAGCTAGGCTACCGGCCAAAAATACATTTGTGGAGTTGCCTTAGGAGAGATCTGTAAACTCTTGTTAGTCGTCTTGTCTTATACCTGTAGTTTAATTGTCATTTCTTGTGCTATCACCACTTAATTTAGCTACTTGTGGGTAAACAATGAAGAATACTAGTCTGGAAGAATTTGTAAACCATTATCCTTCAGCGTCAAAGTAGTGCAGCTGTGCTGGAAGCCTCTGATGTAACTAGTTGACAGACTTGGAGGAAATTCCCAGCTCTTTAAAGCTCACCTGTCTTCAAAAGCTCCTCAGCTGGAGCAGATCGTGTGCCAAGCAAAACAGGATATAATACGTGCATGCATGTGTGTTCTTGTGTTTGAGTGTGATGGCTTTGAAAAGTGAAAAATTTATTGAAATCTTTAAAGTCTCCTTGCCAATTTTACAACAATCTAGCCAGGTATCCTACTGTCTGATGAGATGATCTTTTTGACATGCCAGCAGAACTATTTTACTTTCCATCGTCAATAGTAGTGAGTCACTGAAACATTTAAATCTGTGTACATCAATTGTATGTATATACACACAGTATAAATCTTATGTGGAAAAAAATACAAGGCAACCTTTAGACTCAAAGCAAATCTGCACACTGTCTGGCTTTGTAGCTTTGCTAATAGCCTTAGTAAACAAGTTAAAATCTCATCAAGTCTAGTTACACTAAACACCGCTAACAGTCTAGAGACTCGTTGTGTCACTCAGTGGGAATGTAAATGAAGTGTGGGACTGAGTCCGTTAAAACCCTCTACAAACACCCAAAGTAAACAAGCTTATCACTGCGGATTAGCAAAAGCAAGATAAACACTGGGGTACTGGCTTGATCACTGCTAATAACTCAAGTAGATTCAATGGAAAGGCTATTGTTTGTGGAATTACTGCGAGTGAACATGGGGCAGTCAATACTTAATATAGGATAGAAAATTATATGCATTGGGCGATTTGTTATAATGAAGTCTATTTTTTTTTTTTGAATAGAGTTGCATTCAACAACTGATTTTTTTATTTTATTTACTTTTTATTTACCTTTTTCAGGTTGTCCATTTACCACCTAAATGTTTGGAAATACCCTAGACAAAACTGAATTTTGGTTACTATCACCATAAATAATTTCTATTTGCTAATAAAGTAGCTTGCGATTGTCAAGGACATGTAATAATGATTTTAAATGCCTGCAATGCCTACTGGATTAAATTTGAAATTTATTTTTTTCAATACACCTTAATAGCAAACATCAAAACATAGTTCTAGAATTTTTGTTCTAGTATGTTCCGAATTAAAACTTTAATAAAATGTGTTGTTTTTTATCAATGCAAAGTCATTTATGTACAAAATAATGATTTATGCTGATTTTGTCCAAAACCTCAGATTTTACAGGGCATAGTATGCAAAATGTTAAAATGTTAATTTATCAGTCCTTTAATTTTCACGCTAAAGACATAAAAAAAAATAAAGTAAAAAATAGACATATTCAGAGACCACAATGGTCAGGTGGGTCAGATGAGCAGTGTCAAATTCATCCTACTTACTTTTTTAGGTATAACCCTGACAGAAACACCTCTCCAATAGAGTCAAAGTTGCCAGCCCTACAAACAGATCTTAAGTACATGCTACAGCACTGTAAAATCCATGCCTGATTGGGAGAAAAGTGCACTTTATTACCATCTCATCCCTCCATCTTTTATTCAGAGCTGATGGCAGCCTCTTCTTGCGCAGCCTTGTTGCTATGCTAACACACAGTAATTCCACTCAGTTGGCACAACTGTAGGGACGTAACTCAATGTGCACTTCAGACAGCAGAAAACACACCCTTCTCTTGTTTTAAAGAGATTTTGGTAGGTGTTTGAATGGCAGCAAATAAAGCTGAAACAGAGTCTGGGCAGACTGCAATGTACAGAGCCCGAGGTCTCAGTGATTTATATGTGTTCTGTCCTTCTCAGAGGCTGCTGTGGTTTCAAATGAGTTTGAGAGTGAGAGAGGGAAAGAAAAGAAGAAAGAAAATGGGCCTGAAATTGTGGTTGGCACAAGTCAAGCCTAGACCTCAGTATGATTGCTGAGTAGATACCCTCTCTCACGATACTCACTTTATGTCCAATGTCTTTCTATATACAGCACTACAGGGAGACCTAAATATATTTTTCTGCCCTTGACACCCTAAAGCAGACCAGTCTTGATCCCAAAACCAAAGCCCCCTGCTCTGAGAGAGAAAATATACAGATTAAACAACTCAGTGTTTCTCTTTAGTGTTGAGGGGCCAACCGTTCACAGTTTCAAGCAGATGTTTTTAGCCCTTAAGACACCGATAAAGTAGTTTTCAGAAAGCCTGAGTCTGGCTGCTAGCTCAGCAATAATAATTTAATGAGAAACTAGATCAGCATTAAGGTATAACCCTCTTTAGAGATGACTCTGAAGGAAGACTCTGTCTATTTACGGAGTAAGGCAGGTCAGAAGTGTCTACAATCCTTCCCTATTCTTTCATTATTTATCCATGAGAGCAGTCGCTCCACGTGAGAGAGGCTTTCTCCGTCCGTCGGATGCAGATCCAGTGACGAGATCCATCAGCGAGAATGTCAGAGACTAAAGCTTAGACACACCAACACCTTAGACGGGCCCGACGGAGATGGCCGTTTACACCTCTTTATGTTCACGCCAGGGTTGCATGGCAAAGATCAGAGGCTGAGGAGAAACCCGAGGAAGAGCTAGACGTGAAACGAGAAAGGTTAGGCAAGGAAAAGGTAAAATATAGCCATTAGAATTTGGGATATTCATAAAAACCTCATGCTAGTGCAATCTACTGTCTTGGCTTCAGCTTTGCAGGTTAAGAGGAGATCTCTGGCAATTCTCACTCAGGAAACCAACCGTCAGGAAGCTCTAAGTGGCTGCGTACCTTTCAAAATACAGTGGTAACTTAAAGCTGCTGCACACATGCTCATCCTGGCTCTGTCACTCGGTATTTTTCTCTTTCTTTTCTCCCCTCGCCACCCCAATACAATTCTCCTGGTGCTTGTGCTATAAAATCCAGCTTTGCTCCATAGATTTACGGCTGCAGTTTTGCTCTGCGGTTAAATATATTGTCAAGGCTCCAGACTCCGCGGGGTGTATTTCAAAACTACAGCCTCGCTAAGGTCTCTATGACGACAAAGAGCAGAAAATATTGTCTGTATGGAGCGGCATGGGAGGTGCCTGGATTTACCAGATGTAGCCACACGGCCTCCGTCCCGGCAGGCTTTCCAGACAGTAAAGAAGTGGTCACTTGAAGTCATGCTTCAAACTAGAACTTTAAAAAGATTGAAAACACAATTCAGTCGTAAAATTCTTTAGCCCAGAGAGAGACAGTCGCTTATCAGCTTACTCTCACCCGTTCATGAAGTGGCAGAGGACTTTCTTCTGAACAAGCCCTCTGTTTCTTTTCTAGTATTGGCCATCGTCTTTTCATGCATGAATGTCACATCTGTTTATTTCCATCCTCCACTTCTAACAGTCTAAAGTGCAAGGGGTAAAAGTGCCAGCCTTTGGTAGGGTGAAGTGTCACTCAAACACTGATCCTCGTGACCCTGGTAGTCTGGGGTTAGAACACTGTAATCAATAGTCTGATTATGGAACCGAGGCTAAAGTGTGTGAACCACTGGTTGCAGATGCAGAAGACTATTTTTTATTTTGTATTTTATTTACTCACTAAAATGAGTTTCAAATCTTTTGTTATTTGTTATTTTTCATTTATAAATATGAATATTGTATTATCGAATGATTTTATTTATATATATATTTTATTTATTTTTTATTTTTATTTATATATATATACAGTACAGACCAAAAGTTTGGAAACATTACTATTTTTAATGTTTTTGAAAGAACTTTCTTCTGCTCATCAAGCCTGCATTTATTTGATCAAAAATACAAAAAACTGTAATATTGTGAAATATTATTACAACTTAAAATAATAGTTTTCTATTTGAATATATATCATTCTAATATTCTGATTTATTATGAATGTTGGAAACAGTTCTGCTGTCTAAGATATTTGATGAATAAAAGGTTAAAAAGAACTGCATTTATTCAAAATAAAAAAAAATTCTAATAATATATATTCTAATATATTTTCTTTACTATCACTTTTTATCAATTTAACACATCCTTGCTGAATAAAAGTATTGATTTTATTTAAAAAGAAGAAAGAAAAAAAAAATTACTGACCCCAAATTATTGACCAGTAGTGTATATTGTTAATACAAAATATTTATATTTTAAAAACATAGCTTCTTCTTTTTTTTTTTTTTTTACTTTTTATTCATCAAAGTATCCTAAAAAAGTATCACATGTTCAGAAAAAATATTAAGCAGCAGAACTGTTTCCAACTTTTATAAATGAATTATCATATTAGAATAATTTCTAAAGGATCATGTGATAATGATCCTAAAAATTCAGCTTTGCATCACAAAAATTTATGATAATTTAAAGTATAATAAATTTTAAAACAATTATTTTAAATTGTAATAATATATCACAATATTACAGTTTTTTTTCTGTATTTTTGATCAAATAAATGCAGGCTTGATGAGTAGAAGAAACTTCTTTCAAAAACATTAAAAATAGTAATGTTTCCAAACTTTTGGTCTGTACTGTGTATATATATATATATATATATATATATATATATATGTGTATATATATATATATATATATATATATATATATATACAATTTACCCATATATAGTCATATATAACTTTGAGACAAAATTATGGAGAATCAATGATGAAAACACATTAATTTATGAGTGAACGAACCCTTAATGATTATGACACACTTTCACTCTCACGCACAGGCAAACTCTCAAACTACCATTCTGGCACAAGGACTGCCATTTCACAAAACTGTAACTGCTTTGCTGCTCTGGTCTTTATCTTACTAGTGTACCAAGCCCAAGCAGCTGAGCTGTTAAACTCATTGGCAATTAATTTAAGTTTATTTGACTGCTGAGACTTTATTGCACTGCAGTTTACTCAGACAGCTCTTCAGCTTGCCACTACTGCAGCAGCGGTGAGTTCTTATGCTTAGGAGATGTCTATCAAAGTCACACACACACACACACACACACACACACAGGTGTTCCAAAGTTGTGTCTGTTTTGACTTGCTCTTCAGAAACAAAGTGCATGTACATCTGTGTTTCTCTGATCCCTCCAAGACTCAAAGCGGTAGATATTAAACATCCTTCTAGTCCCAATCAGCTGGCATGAATATAACCATAATAATGCCAGAGTTGAAAGACAGATATACTATAATCCTTGTCACTTGAAAGCAATGAGATCATAGATAAAGTAAGCGTGGGGGCTCTTTGGGGGGCTACTGTGTCTATCTTAAGCAAAACATGCTCTTCTTAACAAACCAAATTTGACAGAGGACAAAAACATTGTTATAAAAACTCCCTTCTGTGTCTTTTGTTCTCTGTTGTGCTTTGGTCTGTCATTTTCTCCCTTTGTCGATTTATCTCTACTGGATAGAAAGCCTTTCAACATGCCCCTCAGGGTCATTCTGATCCTATATTGGAGTAAAAAAAGTTAACTTTCTGATGTTCTCTCCAGTTTAAACAAGATGCACTAAACACACATCCAGAGTTGATCCAGAACAGCTATGATTATGGGCAGAATTGTATTATGAATGAATTACGACAGAAAACCCAAGAGGCAAGGGCAATCTTTGACCTTGCCTTTTCATTTGAGAGGAGTGACCCTTTTTATCAGTAGAATAATTTCGAGCACTCATATCCACTTTCTAATCCACATTTTAATAATTAATACACAGAGTATCTTTACCTGCTCCAGTGGCAGCGTGCGCCTGTATGCCGACGAGGCACACGTTCGGCTCAAGAGCTCTCCACAGCCTCCTCTCGCCCAGCCCTGAGAGAGCTGGCGAAGTGTTTTCCACTCATCCTTCAATGGACACCCTCCCCCTTTCCTCTCTGGCCTCTCCACGGCCCTTGCTCTTTCAGATCATTGAAGGACAATGCTCGGTTTTCAAAGAAAAGAGGGGAAAAAAGAGGGCCCCGGTGTCAAAGCTTTGCCTGTGTGCTGACGGAATGTCTAAAAAGAAGCACCTCATAAATCAAAACAGGCAAGAAAGGCTATTGTTCTTCCGAGAGCATGCCTACTTGTCTTCCTCAACCCCTTTCCTCCCTCCCTTCCTTTTCTTTTGCCCTCTGCCAAAGTAAAAGAAGTAAGGTGAGAGGATCGTTGGAGACTTTTACGTTTTTTTAGTGTGTCTTGTAACATTTTCTTCTGCCGCTTTTCTTGGTCCAAAACCTGAGTTTGTTTCCACCTCCCTCCCCCTGCCCCCAATAGCATCCATCCATCCATCTATCTATCTATCTATCTATCTATCTATCTATCTATCTATCTATCTATCTATCTATCTATCTATCTATCTATCCTTTCATTTTTCCTTATTTTTTATTAGCAATTTTAATCCTTTATATACAGGGATATATGTGTGTGTTTGTGTGTTTTGTATCTGCAGTTTGTGTGTGTGTGTGTGTGTGTTTCTTTACTCCCCAGCACAGTAGGTGTGGGTGGTTCATTTAACAGTAAAAGCCTGCATTATCTCTTCACCTCATTAGCACCACACATGCACACATACAACTGGTTTGCTCCTATTGTGCAATAATTAGTAAATACACTTTTTTTTTCTAAAACCACACACTAAGAGGCTAAATATTAGTAAGCCAACACATTTATATTTCTTCCAGACTAGAGATAAACAGTTAAACTGTGCAGATGAGGGTACGAGAGTTCATCACTGCATAAAAAGGCACTAACATAATCTGTTTTCATTTCACAGAGATTAATGAGGATTTTTTTCCCTTGTGTTCTTTCCCTCAAACTCTCACTCCAGTGTTCTGACAGAGCAGTAATCAAACTGATATTATCATAATTGGATCTGTGGCCAGCTCTTTAGAGAAGCCATGTAACCACACAAATCTGCCAACAGTTTTCCATCAAATAAATCAACACGTTACCTCCTGCAGCCTTAGGCTGTTCTCGCTTTCTGAATCCAGCGCTGCCCGATTTTCAATTGCAAAATGGGGATTTTTTTTCACACATAGTTTCAGCTGTGTGATCTTGAAAAATCCTTTAGTGCAGAGAGTTGCAGTTGCTGTATAGCAAAAAAAAGCAAAGTGCAGCAAAAATCTAGGTCTACAGCAGCACCTGGTATATAGTTTTGAAATTTATGTCCGCATTGAAACACTCTCCATGGGTTTTGTTTATGATAACACCTCTCACTGCTTTGGTGCTGAGGGGCTCTCACCTCTAACTAGAGAACACCAGTGGTAAAAATAGTCTGGCTTTTACTGAAGACTGTTTGGAGAGTTGGAATAAACTGATCCACTGAAGTGTGTGTGTGTGATATCCTTCAACAAATTGTTTGCAGACTCTTGAATTGCTCGTAGCCTCGTTTCCGCAGGGTGTAAATACGCAAAGCAGGATTACACCAGACGCTGACAGCGCACTTCACAATGCGGCAGTAAATTAGCCCGGGTGCAAAAAACAAGGCTCGATACTCCAGAGACAACAGGCCAACAAGAGCTTTATCTGTTTGCCCACTGATACCCCAAGGAGGCTCATTTTAGGTCTGTTGACGTCTGAGCATGGATGAAATTCACACTATGTTATCTATACTTATCTCCATCCCTTAAATTTGGTGTTCTGTTATTTTCTTTGGTTGATTTCTCATTACATATCTTCTATGCCTTGAAATTTTCAGTCAGCAGAAGCTAAACTTTCTTCAGATGTGTTTCGGCACTTTTTAACACGTCCAAGTTTCTAAGCGTGTGTGCCAGTGAAATAGGATCCATACCCCCATGTGTCCATCAACGTCCTCTGTTATCACCTCTTCCACCATAATCCACTCTTCCTGATTGGACAGAGTTGTGAAACCAAAGCTTGTTTGGCGTTAACATGCGTGTTCACTTTTCATTTAAAAAATGTCCCTTGATTGCAGTCCTGTACGTACCCTATCCATTTCACCCTGTAACTGCCTAAAAGCGGATCGCTGTCTTTAAACAAGGCTGAACAACTTTCATGTGGAATCCACATATGTTTTGAAGGCCTTTGCTAAGTGTGGTCATTTGTGTCAGCCTCTTTGAAGTATAAGTCTTTGTTTAGATCTGGGTGGTCAGTAGTGTACTGTATACTTTGGAACATTATTGGAACGTGGACGATATGTGGACGTGAAAATAATGAAACATAAAAATTCATTGTTGAATATTGGGACTTCTAAAACAAACTTTACATTAATAGACATAACATTATAATGATTAATGTTATATTAATGATATGATGATTATAATACTAATCGTCGACACTCAATATTCATAATGCATATTATGTTTTTATGTAGTAGTCTATATGAACAGACTTGAAAAATGCAATATTGGTTGATCTAGGCATGATTTTTAGGAAACAAAGAGCAAATAACACTTATCCAATGCTTCTGTTTTACATTAGAAAACCCTTACTATTAAGTAGCAGCCATGCCATTTAACATGGTTTATGCATCTGTGACATTTGAATGCATGTTTTGTTTAGCAACCGATGCAAATCACATTTGACCCAGAATCATGGCCTTGAAATAGGCTCATTGATTGAGGAGTGCCACATGCTCCATCTGTTTGATTGCATTATGCAACATTTTGTTTTCATTAAACCTCCATCTTTACACCATTTCGTTTCTCTTTGTTTTTCCATAGGGACCTAATGCCTAAGACCCTTGATGGCCAGATCACCATGGAGAAAACACCAAGCTACTTTGTGACCCGCGAGGCTCCGGCCCGGATCTACGCCATGTCCCGCGACACCAAGCTGATCGTGGTTGTCCGGGACCCTGTCACTCGAGCCATCTCTGACTACACACAGACACTGTCCAAGAAGCCTGACATTCCTACTTTTGAGAGCCTGACGTTCAAAAACAGGACTACAGGGTTAATCGACACCTCGTGGAGCGCCATTCAGATTGGCATCTACGCCAAACACCTGGACAACTGGCTGCAGTTCTTCCCCATGAGCCAGATCCTGTTCGTGAGTGGAGAGCGGCTGATCAGTGACCCGGCCGGAGAGCTGGGCCGCGTGCAGGACTTCTTGGGGCTCAAGAGGATCATCACAGACAAACACTTCTACTTCAACCAGACCAAGGGCTTCCCTTGTCTCAAAAAGGCCGAGGGCAGCAGCAAGCCCCATTGCCTGGGTAAAACCAAAGGCCGGACCCATCCAAACATTCACCCTGAGGTTGTGCAGAGACTTAGAGACTTCTACAGGCCTTTTAACATGAAGTTCTACCAGATGACTGGGCATAACTTTGGTTGGGATTAACCGTGAATGGAAGACTCGTTGTTTTCTTTATTTTTCTGTGTATTTGAAATGGCAAAAAGACATTTTGAAATGATTGCTATATATATGTAAAATGTACAGAAATCTATTTTATAATAATTTATTTTTAATTTCTAAGCAATTAATTCACTAAGCTGCCTAACCATACTGTACATAACGTCCGGCCCAACTCTAGTCTCACCACCGACATTCCACATTTTTGATTTGCTGTGCGTATTTTCATTCACAATTAATTTAATGGTGCTTCCGAAATTCGAAGACAGACAAAGTTTGTTACGGGTATTGTGCATTTACAAACCAACAGCGACTTTATACAGCTCTGCTTGTCTAGTGATGTGTATCTTTGGGAATGGACTATATTTCACTCTCTGACCGCATTTCGTGTTTCATTAAACTCCATATTGGCCTTCTACATTCGACCGATAAGCAACAGAGCTGATCCGATGTGTCCCTTTACTCAATAGCATGACGTTCAATAGCCCTAATTGCTACTTACAGTGACACTCATGTTTAGAGTCGACCACTGGCCTTTCCTGTAATGAATGACCAATCTGCCGATGGCTAAATCGTATCTCGGACAACAGCAAGGCAGCATGTCGACATTATGCTAATCGCGTAAAATATCTGAACTGATCGATTAGCTTTTCTCCTGCCTCAGTAATGGCCCGCTTTCCTGTCTGAAAGGTTCAAAGGTCAAGATAGCATTGAAAGGAACTGGATTTGTTTAAAAGCAAGAGCCAAATGATGACATATAAGCCTCATAGATGGCAGGCCCCTATCTTTATGAAGAAGCTTTACTCATACTAGAATATAAAACCCCTAACGTGAAGGAGTAGCATTTCTCATTCATCCCATCAAAACGCGTTTTCCGCCACATCTCAGTTCTCCTCTTCTTGCCAAATTTTAACGAGCTTGCATCGAGATGCCTCATTGTTCATCTTTTTCTCATGCAAGCATTCCTGTGCTTTTGTTTATGTTTCTACTTGAAAGCACGGAAGACAGTCGGTCGCTCTTTATCTGTGAAATTCATCCTGTGACCACTGAGATGGCGGCTGTCTCGAAGGCAAAATGAATGACTGGGCTTCATGCAGCTCTGGTTACTGTTCACTCAGAGCACCTGATTCAGGATCAGCTCACAAGGTGTAGAGTCTGAAGGGTGCATGGAGCCAACATGTCACTTTTTATGCCAACATCATGCTGAGATGCTGTTCCTGGGGCAGAATTGAAGGGGTGAGGTCACAGGGAGGTTTTAAGGCAGAATATAGCATTACGAATGTACTGAATCTTCGCCTTTTTCACCCCTGTTTAATATACTGGAAAATGAAATGCAGAGGGAAATGTTTATCTAATTGTTTGTTTTTGGATGGACGCATTTAAAGAAAAAAAAAAAAATTATGAAAAAGTTCTGTATCAGCTCACTGATGCAACATGCTGTGCCTCGGACCAGTCCTGTGCTAAGCCAACTTCCTTTCATTTAGAGAGGAGATTGTAATATTTATCAGCTGTGAGGACACAGCCATACGATTCTTGTTGGCCTTCTAGTCTGAATTAAGGTAAATTTCCCAGGGCATTTTTCCTACTTTATTCAATTCATCAAGTAATCAAATGTTCTGAGGAGGCAAAAGAGAAACAATGTGAACTGTAATCAAATTATCAAAGCTTATTTCTTGCATTCACGTTGCATTTAAAAGCAAATCAGTTGGATGATGGCAGTGAAATAGGGTCAAGCAAATTGTCATCAAATGCTCACCCATGGGCCTCCTGTGATTTTTACCAGTGCAATTGAGATTTTTGGTTCAGAAACAACTGTCCCGGGATGTTGAAGAGGAGCTTTATTGATCAGGCATTTTCTGGGTAAAGTTTGTCCCTCACTGATTACATGTGAACTGCATATGATTTCTGATCTGTCAAAAGTTGGTATGAGCAAAGTTTCATATCTTTGCTCACGGTCAGGCAGTGTGTGCTGATGCATCTGTTTAATGGTTGAGTTTTATTCAACCCCATAGAGATATCCAGATGTTAGAAATGTTTGTCTTACTCTGAGTATAACACAAATACATAGAATAGAAATGATCTTTATGTACAAATGATGAGGAAGACATGTTAACCAAGTATTTTGTGGTATCAAAAATTAATTTTACACCATGAAAGAGAAATTGGAACAGATGTTTCTAGATAATTAAATACTCAACATTCATATTTTGCTTTGTATGAAGAATAAAATAAAATATATATTTTACCAAACTACTTGACTCTGTCTTGTCTCTGGTCACAATTAATGTGCCGTCTTGTAGTATAAGACATGATAGTCATTGACTATTGAGTTTGAAAATGTGTTTCTGAATTTTAATTCGGTATCATTCTAAAGAAAAATCTGATTTTGAATCAGTTCAGTTCTCCCATTAAAGCATTCATTTACATCTTGATGTAAAATAAATTCTAAGACCAGTTACAAATCCTCAGTGAAAAAGTAAATAAATACAAATTTACATTGTAAGCAAATCACCATGTGTACATTTCAGTAGACTATTTGTTGGAACTCTTTTTTTCTCTTTTTTTAAGAATTAAACCTATACAAGTATGCCTTTTACATATAGTTTCTTGACTTTGAAATCTTTTAAAGGTCAAGCAAGTTCACTATTTTTTGAACATGACCCTTCTGAGCTCCCCTATACCATATATAGGATAATATACATAAAAGAAAATGTAAATATAAGCTAGTGTATTTGTAGTGTTTAGTATATATTTACTGTTTAATGGCTTTTTTTGTGATTCATTTTACTGTTTGACTTCATTTTTCCCTGTTGCTGCCAAATCACTGTACTTGTTTATTTAAAGGCAGATTTAGGTTATGACAGCTATTGATCATGTTGTCACAAACAGTTGGGTTGTGCTTTAGTGAACTCTACCTTTTTCACGCAATAACTGGGTTTTTAGAATAGTTTTCTAGACCGTACGGTTTTCTCTAAGGTAGCAACAATATGTAAATACCCATCCCAACATATTACAAACACTCTACAACAAGCTCAGGAATTTACCAACCTGTGGCACTTGAAATGAACACTGATTGTCTTTGTAGTTTCTTTACAAATGATTCAGAGAAGGATTTGTGCAGCATCTACATCAGCACCTACTGTAGTACACCTTCTTTCTCCATATTGCCTCATATAGAGGAGACAGTCGGTGGATACATTCCTGCAGCCCACCCACTGACCATCTAATGAAAGAACATCTCTGTCCATGTACCTGTGGTGAGATCCACCAAACACACTGGTGTACTTATTGCTGGTCAGAGCCGCTGGCTATCAAACAAGACTGCAGTTCTTCTTTTTCGGGCAGTGCAGTCTCTGGGGACAGGTGATTTGCACCTGGGTTAGAAAGTGTGGTGGAGCAGCATCTGCCATGGACACTAAACCTTACACCTTACAAAGCCCTATATGGGTCACCTGGGGATGTATGAGGGATCTTTTGTGTTCCGCTGGTTGCGCAGGTTGCTTCAAACTACTTTATTTCCCCCAAAAAAGTTTTTTTTTTTCTGTAAGTGTGTGTGTGCCATATAGGCAGATTGAAAAGTTTAAAAGTAGGAAAAGGTGTTGTATTTACGTATATTACTGGCCTGCTCTTGAAATCAGTAGTTGTTTCCGTCCAACTGAAAATGTAATGTTTGTATTAATAATCAGCATGTATTTGTTCAAGAACACAACAAAACTATCACATTCAGACAGTTCTGGGAGTTCATAGTAATCATAATAATTTCAGCACATTATTCAGTCACATGACTTTTGAACAAAATCAAATAACTTTGATGCATTTATTGAGTAAATGTGTTTGCATGCATATTCCTGTGTTTGTACTGAATAAAGTATTCACCTCATGCAAGCATATATTTTTTTCATAATGCATTCTGGAAATATTAGTGTCTTGATTCCATTCCAAATCCCCACCCACACCCACCCCCAAAATGCAATATTGCACAAAATTAGCTGTTGTCACAACAAAAGGTCAAAATGCTTTTGCAGTATTGTATCTTTCCTGAGCAATTTTGTTTGCAATTTCCAGTGTCAATTTTCAGTTTTTTCCTCCTGAGTATCTGAGATGATAAAGGTCAAAGTAGTGAATCACATAAAGTTTATTATTTTTTTGATATCTCAAAAATTGCATAAAATATCTGGAAGGAAACCTACATTTGGATACATAAATGCTAGTATGAAATTTTTAAATCAATTGAACATTAATTCATTATTAAATCAAATAAAATACTACCATATTTCTATAGTGACTATTGCCACTTTCATCTGTGTTTCCAGCTCTTTTTTCCACTCTAAGGGCCGGCTGACATTCTGTAGGGTTGACATACTAAAAACACAGCTGGCTCTGGAGAACCCCCTATGGGGCTGAGGTGTTACTCGATCTTAGAGATCCTTGGCTGGAATAGAGCAAAGCCGAGCTTTGGGTGACTCCTCTGTCCTCCAGGGGAGCAAAGCATTCTAGGGAATGAAGATGAGGGCAAGAGCCATATGCTCTGCTGTAAACAACAGGGAGTCTGCTGCCCACACGGCAACACTTCCATGTTGTTTGGGTGCAGCTACAACAATTGTAATTTAATCCCAAAACCGCCAGTCTTCTTATTTTTTGGTAATTGCTGATTGGAAGGATTTAGAAGATTTAACTCAAATCATTCCTGCTGGAAATTGTCACATATTTAGCTAACTGACATACCCTGTTAGAGATAGCTGAAAATAATGCCATGAGGGAACAAACTTGGCCTCGTGAAGAGTGAGACATGTCTCAGCTTTCCATTTTTCTGTGTCATGCCATAATTGTTTTCCTTTCATCAAGATAACAGTCAACACCGGCGTGTCTGAGACTAGATAATTGCTCACCATAAGCCGAAGTGTAGACTTCATTCCGGTTAGTCTGTTTACATCATTCCGACTTTACTGGCCTCCATCCAAAACCTCATTCTGTTGGCATGAGCCAAACCGATAAATGATGAACCTGATTTGGCGGTTTACAGGTGAATGACATGTCTCTTCCTTAAAGACACGAGGGCTCGGATCCAGGACACCTTCAGAGGAAGTGTTTATGCTGCTGCTGTTAAGCTCTGGGCACTGAATGGTATTCAGTAATTGCTATTTACTCCTAACCGATGACTTGCTGTTGTCACAGCCGCCGCAGGGATGTTGTGGGTACCACTGCTATTGTTTTTGAGGTTTGGATAGGTGCAGACACCTGGCCCTTTCTTGACACGCAAAGCCCTCATGCCCCAGTATTTACCCCCCCCCCCCCTCACCCATGACTGTGAATGCTTTGTAGCATATTTGATCCGACTGGATTTAAACCGCAAAACTATTCCTGGAGGCCTACCATGGAGGAAAATATGTCTGGCAGTAAAGAAGGTAGGAATCAATAATTCAGCGTGCTCAGACCCCATGATAGCACATTAATTTGTGAACTACATGATGCTGCTTTCCATTAAAAAGTGGCACATAGTGTGCAGCAGAAGCACTTCTATGACAAAATACTCCTCCATTTTTTGTTATAGTTGGGAATGTAACCAACTTTGTTTTTCTCTTGTTGCACATGTGTCAAGAAGGGAGGAAAGACAACTGGCAGTAAATCATGGGTCATTTACACAAGAGTGTGTCAATCAAAACTGGATTGAGAATTCCTAAATTTTAGTTGAATTTGAATTGAGGTAGAAAACTCATTTTGAATACAAGGAAGTAATAATTAAAATTAATATAATTATTATTTTTTTTTTATCTTGGAAAGCAATGTTCTTCCAAATTTTGACTATTAGCTTGGCTTGTTTGAAAAAACAACAACAACAACAACAACAAAAACATTCAGTTCTAAAAGTTAAAGTCTGATAGATATGGAGTTGCAACTGGGAAGTTCGTATTTATGAGTTGAGAAGTCAGAATTATGACATCGGGTATGTTCAAATCACTTTGGTTGGAGCAAGACAACAATGTACCTTTTTTACCAAAAAAAAAATATATATATATATACATATATAACTAATTCTAGAAATAATAAATAATGAATGCACATCAGTTATGTTAGTGTTATACGTTATAATTTTTTTATTCAATCCATGTAGGTGCTGTAAAAATGTACTGTCATATTTTGTACATGCATCTTAGCTAGTTTTACTGTAAATTAATTTAATTCCAACACATTTACTAATAATGCAGTTGCTGCATCAATGACGTCCTCTTTCTCGTCTCCAACTTGAGGCTCAAATAAAATCCAGTTTCCCACTCAAAATTACAACTTCGTGGTGGTTTTCACATGCATTCAACATGTTTTTGACATGTTTTCACCTCTGTTTTGAATTACGGTTCAACAAATTCATTCTTCTCCCGTTCAAATCCAATTCAGCTTCCTGTGAGGTGAATCTTGAGTCTTTGAAGGAAATCCAAGAGCATTGTTTTAGACACTTTATATAAACAAGTTATAAAGTACAAGTTTGTGTTTGCTGTGAATCACATTCAGGGAGTAAAGGAACTGTCCATTCTGTGTGACATACAACACTCTCACAGGTGTTTCCTTCAGTTTGGTTTTCTCAGGGTGTGTGTTACTCCATTTAATATGCTTGTGTGCTTCCTTTCAGTTGATAATCTACACTCATGCCAACCAGATTAAATATATTCCATCACTTACTATTTAAAAATATTAAATTTCGATCATCACACTATTGAGGACCATTTGGCCAACAGACTGACAGGTAACACCGCAGGTTACCTGTGCAGGATCTCACTGAGGTTTAAGATGGGGTAACTATTGCAGGAAGCAGCATGCCTGATCATGCAGCTGTCTTTTTATGATGGTGTTGGCTTAGTGTAGACATAGAAGAGGAAATGTAAATAAATGCCACGGTATGTACGCAGGTGGGGATAGACATACAAAGAAAATAGAGGGTTTGGAAAAAGTTGTAGCTGGATAAAGGTGTTTGGTGTTTAATAGAGAGCCGGATTGAATCTTACGGGCACTGTAGATACTTGTGCCCTTTTCTGCAGCTTAGAATTTGAATGAAAAAACTTTGTTCTAATATACTATTATTGTTTACATTATACAGTATTTGAACTGTGCACAGTTTGTGAATCTCCTATGTGCATTGAATACCTAGAAGACATACTAGTTTAAAATGTGAGGTATTCTAGCATTCAGTTAACTATATAGAACACTGTCACACAATGCATTGTGCTTAACTAGCATACTTACTATATTTTTTGTGACAGAAATATTAATAGTATGCTAGTATGCTCTGATGAATTCAACCACTGTCTCTTTTCTTGACTAATTTTTCGATTAGACAGCTATTTATCACAGCCAAAAAACAAAACAAAAAGTACATACACTTATTTTCATTTATTTATTTATTTAGAATTTTGCACAGTAAACTTAACAATAGTACAATATACAATAATACGTACTAGCATACTACACTTTGTGTGTCTGCAGAATATAGTATGAATGAATAATTTGACGCGACTCAAACTCATTTGACAACAATCAAATATACTATAGAAGCATTTATTATTGCATAGTGCCTAACTACTGTTAAAAACACAGTAGTAAGCAGTGTACAGTGTTAACTGAGTGTATTCAGATAGTGATAATTCAGTACATAGCTGGAGAGATTCTGTATATGTGCATGCATGATTATCTCAGATTAAGTTGGCATAAGTACATGTCAAATACTATAGTTCAAATTTGTGTCCTATTAGCGAACATCAATAGCAACGAGTGGCGTGGCGTCATAACAAAAGACAACTGATGAAGATACGAAACGACCAGCTGTGCTCATGCTCGTGCTCATGTGTGTTTTGATTGCTTTTGGACCCCCCGTGGAAACACTTAAATGTGGTCAGACACACTGACTGAGGTCCATCAATAATTCAGAGAGCAGGAACATTTTGGTTGTGTGTGTGCAATGCAATGGGACAATTGACTCGTGTCCCTTCAGGAAGTCTCTCCCGCACAAACGAATGGATGATTCTAATTTGCTGTCTGATGAGACTCTAGTCATTCTCAAAGGCTGGAGGCTCAGCAAAGCCCTAATGAGCAGATCGAGTGGACTGTGCTCTTCACATTTGTGTGTGTGTGTGTGGTTGTGCATTTAATGGTAAAAACATTTATAGGTATTAGACAGTCTATCGAGGACAGCTGCTGATGTCTTTCTGTCTGTGCGTGTGTGATAGGCAAGGAAACCCTGCAGTTCCGTTCGTTTATTGTCCATTATTGTTTCTGTTTTCACTAGTTCTCATTCTCAGTGATGGTATCACAGATGAGATTGACCTTAACAGTTTTTGAAGAAAATGTAATTATATATATCTACACTGAACAAAATTATAAACGCAACACTTAGTTTTTGCCCCCATTTTTCATGAGCTGAACTCAAAGGCTACGTTCACACTGCAGGGCTTATTGCTCAATTCCGATTTTTTGAAAAAATTAGATTTTTTTGCAAGGCCGTTCACATTTCCAATTAAATGCGACCTTTTGTGATCTCCTGTGTGAACGTGAAATGACCCAGAAGTGACCCGCATGCGCAGAAGAGTACTCAACGCTCAACGACGTCACTCGTTGTTTGCGGAAGTAGCTAACGTTAAACATGGATTTCAACAACAGTGTAGTCAACAGCGGAGCTCTTTTTGCAATATTAAAGTTATTTTCCCTACTTCAACGCAGAATTATGATGTTTGTAGCGTATCAATGACGTACGGGTCGGATACATGTGGCCTGGCCGTTCAGACGGAGATCGCATTTCAAAAGATCGGATATGTATCGGATTCAGGACCACATACCCAAGTGGCCTGGGTCACATTTGAAAAGATCGGATCTCTGTCGTTCAGACTGTCATGAAAAGATCAGATACAGGTCGCATAGGGGCAAAAAAATCAGATTTGGGTCGTTTCAGCCTGCAGTGTGAACGTAGCCATAGATCTAAGACTTTTTCTATGTACAAAAAAAGGCCTATTTCTCTCAAATATTGTTCACAAATCTGTCTAAATCTGTGTTAGTGAGCACTTCTCCTTTGCCGAGATAATCCATCCACCTCACAGGTGTGGCATATCAAGATGCTGATTAGACAGCATGATTATTGCACAGGTGTGCCTTAGGCTGGCCACAATAAAAGGCCACTCTGAAATGTGCAGTTTTACTCTATTGTGGGGTTGGGTGTGTATGTGTGTGCGGGTAAATCTATCTATCTGTTCAGAATGAGATGCATTGTTAAAATGAATAATTTATATACATTTCTTTCTCTTTTTTTCTGTTCAAATTATAGGGTTTTGAAAAATGCTACAAAATAGCGATAACATTATTCACCTGTATTAATAGAATAGAACATCTAATACTGAAATCTTAATAATAGTGTTTAGCATGATTTTTTTGGTTCACATTCATAGCATAAATGCAAAGGGAATAATGGTTGTGAACAATCATTTGTCTCTCTCCTTTATGTTCACTATCATATGAATCTTTCTGTAGTTTAATGCAGATCATCCCCCAATACTTGTAGGATAGAAACAAATGTGTACAGTTTTGCCATGTGATATTTACTGCAATGATTTGCAGATTCCTTTCATTTTCTTCCAATTATAACTATTACATCTATAGATGGTTGAGAGTGTGAATGCCTCTCACAGTTTTAAGGTCATTGCATTAGTGTAATAATGTTTTCATATATTCTTGTGACCACAGGGCTGGTTAATAAGCTTAATAAGCTACCGGCATTGGACTTCTGGGATTGCCAGACGAAAAGTTTCACTGGCAAATATCACTGATGCAAATGGGGTCCAAAAACCTGTGTGTGTGCGTAGGTGTGATTGTGTATGTCTGGGTGTGTGTGTCTCTAAACGCTGGCATATTGACCGAATCCCCTAAAGCAATAAGGGGACAGTTGCTGATATTTACAGGCCGGGTGAGATTGTGCATTCAGTCATGTGTATGTATGTGAATATTACAGAAATGACATGTCATCACTCAACCAAAACTAGTTCAGGCATGCATCATTAGATATCTGCCATAACTACAGCACATGGCCAAAGTCACTTTAGATATGCATAAACATTTATGATAAAAGTCCATGCTGGCAGGGTTCCATTCAAGCATTTTTTTTTTTTTTTTTAATTTTTTAATCTTCCCAGCATAAATACCGTAGAATAAATAATATATAGAATTTACCAGCAGACAAAATAACATTTTTGATCTGGCTGATGCAAGCAGTTCCGTTGAAGTATTGGAATTCTTTTTTCAGGGCTTATGGGATATGTCTATATTTTTCTGTGTTAAGGTTTTTTTTGTTGTTGATGATATTCATGTCTTAAAAAATCACCTAGGTCCACAGTATGTGTTTAATCTTGTGGTCCTGTTTTTCACAAGTGGTACAGGTTTCAAACACACTAATGATCAAACGTTTAGAAAAATTATGATTTGATATAGATGATGAATCATATAATATATCATATTATGATACAATAATTTGGTTTATATTTATATATACCAAATATATGATTAATATATGATTAATCACATCCAAAATAAAAGTTTTTGTTTACATAATATATATGCATGTACTGTGTAGTTTTATTATGGTCTGAAAGTTATTTACCACTTGACAAGCCAGGAACATGAAAATATTCTTTTGAGAAAAAGTGAGATGTTAAAGTGGCTAGTAAAAAAAAGGCTGTTATAGAGTTCATGAGGCTTTGAGATAGCAACATGTAGAGAAAAACCTGATGGGTGATTTGAAGAAGAGTGTGTAGAGGATCTGGGTGGCCTCATCCCTCATGTTGTGTGTCTCACTGAGGGATTAGTCTCTCCAGGAACCATGTGGTGTGTGTGTATGCGCTCCGACAGCTGGAATCATACTGCAAACTACGATCAGACACTAACGCAGGGAGTAAGTAAACACCATGCATCATTTAGCATCAGTTAGATGCTGCTTAGTTCCTGTTAGTGACTGTTTACATACACAGATTTAATATGCACCACAAAAAATATCAGACCATGCCTGTACTCCACTTAAAGTCAGCATGACACAAAATTTGAGATCATCATTATTTCCCTATTGAAACATATGAATGAAGTGGCTTCTAAAATGAGAAAAAAATGCTGGTGCATGACTTGGAATTTATTAGATTGTTGGATACTAATGAGGTGTACATACAAATAACTTATAATAAACAAACTTAATCATCAATTTTGATTTCATACTGATTTTAACACTGTAATTTAAAGGGATAGTTCACTCAAAAAAACTTACTCTCAAGTTCAGCTTCATCAGAAATGAAGTTTATTTATTGTGCACTATGTTAAAATAAAAGAGTTCAACCTAAAAATTGAGAATGCCTTATCATTTACTCTCTTAAAGTTAATACAAACCTGTATGAGTTTCTTTTTTCTGTTGAGCATTAAATAATATATTCTAAAGAATATAACATCCATTTTCTTTTTTTGCATGAAAATAGTCAGATTCAGAGGTTTACAAAGCTATTCTAAAGCTAAATTGTTCATTTAAGATCATCTTTTCGATCACATAGACATTTAATTCCAATCAAACTCAGATCACTTTTTTTCTAACTGAATGTTATTCCTTTTTTCACGGAAGTCTGAATTTTAACACATTTGTGGCTAGTGTGTGGGGTACAGTATTCCCATTTTCATTGTTTTCCCTGTTGGTAGCATTTGTGGCTCACTTTCACATCTTAACCCGAGGCGGTTTCTTAAACAGGTTAAGTCACGAAGATGTGACAGTAGATGCACTAAATCGAGGCTCATAAAGCACATCTTAGGGGAAGACCTGACATGCTTTTACACCTACCATTTTAAATAAGAAAACAGAGGCTTAATGTGGGTCTCTTCTCTCAAAAGAGGGGACCACAGAGAGAGAGGTTAGTATTCTTCTGTGTTGCGGAGTGCAATATTAACCTGCATAAAACGTGGCCTATAAAACCAGCCATAAAAAAATGCTTGACCATGCATACTTAACTCTGTCGGTAGGGTTCAGCAAAATGGACTCACAGGCTTCAGGACTTTGGGGAAACGGGAACAAACCGCTCAAAAACAACCTCAAAAACTTGTTCTTTACCCAACTGGGTTCAAAGGAGACAAATGTGACTTTATAAACTTGTTTTTGCTTAAAAGCCCTCACATTTTAAATTGTATATAAATGAGATATGAAATTGTTCATGAAAATAACCATGTACAGAAGTAAAAAAAAGGTCTCTGTTCCAAAAAACTTCCTACACTGACCCATTTTTATGACTTTTCAATTTTCTTATTAAGGAATAAAGAGTTTATTATATATAGAGAATTATAGGAATATAGAGAATTTATTTACTTCTGAAAGATTAACTCACAATTCACAATTCTTGTTGATTCATTATTTCTCAGTATTTTTCCATGACTCTTTTAAGATTTCATTAATTTCCAAGACGTTAAACTCTTAAATTCCCTGATATTTCCATGATTTCCTAGATACTCAATAGGATTTGAAATATCCAGTCAGATTTTCTCAATGGATGTGATTCTCTGTTTAAACCAAACGTCTGCAGTAATCATGTCTTGTTTTTACCGATTACGTTGCAGTGGAGTGGGTGGGCTAATGATGAACAGAACTGATGATGAGGAAGGTAGATGAAGGTTTGTGTTGTAATTAAAAAGACTCATTATAAGTTATCGGTTGATCTCCATTGCTGCTCCGCGCCATGATTCAGGAGTTTGAAGAGTGAAATTACAATACTGGCAAATTGCAGGCCTTGTCTTTCTCTCACACAATCATTTCAACTGAGATAACGGGAGAAACTTTAATATTGCTACGCTAATATTGCCATCACTCCAGGAATTAATGTCAGATAATTTGCACTGAAACTTACTGGCCTGTCTATAGGAGTGCTTTCAACTTTTATTTTATTTTTATTTATTTAATCATTTATTTATTTTTTCCTACAACAAATATGTTTTTAGCTAATTCACCAAAACAAATTTACTTTTTTTGTTTGTTTGTTTGCTTGGCTTTGAGCTGTTGCAAAACGGCAGAAATTCTACAAAATGGCAAAAACATAATCCATAGCTGCGTGTGGTAATAACCGTCATGGTACTGTAGAATGTCACTACTTTTAGTTAGTTGCTTTACAAATCTGGTCTCCATAAGTACATATTCTCTTGTAATAAATGTCTTTTGTTGAAAGGGAATGTATAAAGAGTGAAAATTGTGATTTGGTTTTCAGAAAGACACTGAAAATGAGTGTAATGAGGGAAAAGCAGCGGGGTTGTCTGGGTTTGATTTAGAGTTTCATGTCAAAAGCAAAAATGAGCTGCACTTCTAAATCATAAAAATGATCTCCATGTACAGTAAGTGCTCAGTTGGAGCCATTTTCAGTATGATAAATCATGTATTTATGATTTGTCAAGAGATGGTAGGGAGGGAGTTGGGGGAGATTTCTTTGCTCTTGGGTTCAGGAAAATTAACAAAGAGCGTATTCTGTCTTTCTGTGAAAAAAAGAAAAGATTAAGATAGGAGATATATGGCTGATACAGGTGCATACCCTTCCATTAAACCTGAAGAATCAACCCTTTGATCCATAGGAAATTTATTGCGCAACCTAAACCTATACCATTATTTTTTTCCCCCTCTCTCTCTTATTTGATGAGTTGGAGAACAGGAAGCAGATGTCTTCATGACAGAAAAAAAGCTAAACCGAATGATTGTGGTTAGCACGGCAGACCGATGCCATATAACCATTTGGCTAGATCTTGATGATCTGATATTTTGCTTCTTCTACGCCTGAGGAAAGACAGAAGTGGAAAACAACATCCTACAGTGCAGTTACACAAACACACATGCACAGTGACTGATAGTGTAGTACATCTTTTATGACTAGTGGAAAGATTCAGTTCAGTTTCTGTCCTAAGTGAGAAATTCAACATTTGAATATTCGCCATATAGTTTGGGTATTGTGTATAATTGTTTGGATTAAAGGGCTAGTTCACCCAAAAATGAAAACTCTGTAATCAATTATTGTTTTAAACCTGTATAAATTTCTTATCAAGAGAAACTAAACAAACCCAGATGTGTTTCAGTGTCCTGGTTGATTCGCCTCAGGGCTCAAGGCCTTGTCCATCATCAGTGCAGAGAGAAGTGTAAGGTGTGCAAGTGTGTGTGTGTGTGTGTGTGTGAGAGTGAGAGTGAGAGTGAGAGTGAGAGGAGAATATGAAACCGTAAAGCAGACTGTTGTGTGTGGAATGAGAGAAAAGTGTACAGCGGAGATGTGAAAAGATGGAGAAAGAGCCTCTCTCTTAACCATGAAAATTTCATGATGCTAAATCTAGACAGACTTTTAGTGTCGGCCAGGATTACAGCGGAGCGCTGAGCACACATGAATAATTGAGCCCAGAGTCTCTGAATCTCTAAAATGTGAATGCAAAAGACACAAAGGAACAAAGATTTGAAATCAACCATTAAATGCAAACAACACTGTAAAAACAATAATAAAAAAAGTCTGTGAAAATACAGTACAATATACCATAATAATTTGAAGACATTTTCAGTATTATTTTTTTACGGGTGTTTTTACATATTTTTGAATTGTGCTTTGAATTACACAAAAATCTCAGTTGATTATCTGTGTGAAAACAGTGCTAGAGCGGGCACCATTACTCACGAAGATAGTCTCGGTCAAAGTTTCATTTTAAAGTCAGATTTTGGGTTTGGGGAACCGTTCTTACACTTCTGCAGTAAAATATTTTTTTGTTAATTGCAATATATACTGGAACATTGTTGCTGTGTGGCTTGTTTGGCAATGTCTGAGCCGTCATATTCAACATTTTCAGCATCACATCTTACTCGACGTGGAGGTAAGCTACGTGTTACAGTGTGCTCACTTTTAAAGGGTTAGTTCACCCAATAATCAAAATTATGTAATTAATAACTCATCCTCATGTCGTTCCAAACCAGTGAGACCTCCGTTTATCTTTGGAACACAGTTTAAGATATTTTAGATTTATTCCGAGAGCTCTCAGTCCCTCTATTGAAACTGTGTGTACGGTATACTGTCCATGTCCAGAAAGGTAAGAAAAACATCATCAAAGTAGTCCATGTGTAACGAGTTAGAAGTACAATTCAAGTTTAATGTATTGTTGTTGTCTTTTCCACTAAAATCCTTATTTTATTACTGATTTATTTCTGTTTTTCTTTGAGCAATATATGTTGTTTTTGCAATTCACATTAGAGACTTTTATTTTGACATGTTTTTCTGTTGCTGCATTGGTGCCATTTTGAGTGTGCGCGCGCCTCTCTCTTTAGTTCGCATTGCACATGCTGGGGAGAGGTAAGCGTTTTGCAGAGCTCTTCGATTTGTGAGCAAATTAAGTTTGTAAAGTGTGTAAATCGATTTGTTAATCCTTTGTAAACAGTACGGAGACTGTCTAGTATGTTCTGTTGTATGTTATATGTGTGTGTGGATCAATAATTTGGAGATATATCGTGTGAGTTTTGTGATCTGTATTAGCTAGGTTTTGAGTCATTAATCAGCTAAACTAGTGTTGTATCATTCAGGTGATGCAATAGTGAGATGCTCACACGACGTTTTATCAACTTTATTGCTGTAATCCACAGGTATTTCACTTTTACTGTGTTTTATTTTCTATATTGTGTTAATGTTATGTGTAGTTAGCATAATTGTTGCATTTAGTTCGCATTGCACATGCTGGGGAGAGGTGATGCAATAGTGAGATGCTCACACGACGTTTTATCAACTTTATTGCTGTAATCCACAGATCCACAGTTGGTGAAAGCCCATGTTGGGTGTGACTGTGAATAAACATCGTCATTGTGATGAACCGCAGTAACAGTGTCCTGGTCCTTACTAAACACAACGCAGAGAAAAAGAGTATCGTGACAGCGGTCAGCAGCAGACCGGTTACATTGGTGCCGTGACCCGGATCAGAAGATTTGCTTCAGGATCAACGTCAGTTGGGTCACCGAGGGACGCTGCATTGAGGTTCAGTTTTGTTGATAAAAGAACAGTGAGAATACAAATGGACATTTGAGATTTCTAATATTGATTTAATGCATTCTCTCATTTAAGTGATTTATTTTTCTCACATTTTCTGACATTTTTCATTTGTTTATTTTATTTGAAATTTGATTTTCAAGTGAAGACATGGCGTTTAGTTTAAAAGATGATGAAATTGACGCTTATGAGACAATGACTGGTTTAGGTCTTGGGAGGGGAAAGTTTTTTAGTGAAACTCCAATTGTGAGAGAGAGTAAGGTGAACAGAACCCCCCGTGTATTAAGCTCCACACGTGTGACTGATCATGATACTGTGCCCTTAGCTGTTCCAGACATAGCAGATCCAAATTGGCAAGGTTTGATAGCACACATAGCTCAACAAGTGGGGCAGACCATGTTAGCATCTCAAAAAGAGGCTAGTTACGGTGAAGGAGAGAATAAGAGTGCACAAACACCAGGGTTAGGTACCAGTAAGACATTCTCAGACATACCTTCACTTAACTTGACTCGAGTGAGGTTAGTAATGCAAAGTGAAGCAAAAGAGCCCCCAGTCTACCGTGGTGATGCATCAGACAAGTTTGGTGTGCGTGAGTGGGAGGAGCTGATGGACACATATCTGAGAAAGAGAGGAATACCATTAGCAGAGCAGCATCAAGAGATTTTAAGCAGATTGATGGGTAAAGCTAAAGATGTCGTCAAAGTCACTCTTCGCTGTAATTCAGCTTTAAACCCAGTTGAGAACCCGAAGGTTATCATTGACATCCTGAAACAACATTTTAGCGATGCTAATTATTCATGTATGCCTTTGGCTGATTTCTATGGAACTGTTCCATTAGTAGGAGAGGATCCTGTCGAGTACTGGGTGCGGTTGAACAAAGCAGTGGATCTTGCGGAGGAAGCTTTAAAGAGACTTGGGCGGCGAATGGAAGATCCATGTCAAGAAGCTGCAATGATGTTCGTGAAGTACTGCCCAGATTCCACTCTTGCTGCAGTTTTCCGTTTCAAAGCTCCAGAAAAATGGACTGCACAGGAAATCCAAGAACAGCTTGACAGGTACCACACAGAGTTAAAAGAGCATATGTCAGCCAAGCCTAAGCGTCACCCTGCTACAAGGCATGTCACCGCTCACATTCAGACGTTCAATGAGGATGAAGTGGATGTTGGCTCTCCAACAGAGTCGGGTGAGTGCAGCAAAGTTAGTAATGCACACACTATACAGGATGACAACAATTGTATGAGAACTCTGATTAATCTCCTTGACCGTGCGCTGTCTCAAAATGTTCAAATGCCATCTCGCCAGCCCCAAAGCAAGCTCTGTAGAGTATGCCAATCTCACGATCACTCTACTGTAACACATTGTCGACGAGAACGTCTGTGTTTTGCATGCTTCCAGCCTGGGCACAGTAAAAGTGACTGTACAAATGACAGGTCCGGACCCGGTCCATCACCATTCCGGGGTCCATCAGGTTTAAACTAGATGGCTCACGTTCGGAAGGGGGATGCGTGAGCATTAGTGAAGAACCCCTAGAGAGTGTTGATCTTCACCAGTTTTATGAGAATGCACGTGCACAGGCTCCCACTGGGACCAAGGTGATCGCACAAAATGTCCAGGTAGTTGAGGCATTCGACGATTTGTTCTACGCACCAGTCAGTGTTAATAATGTGTTTTCGATTAAGGGGATGCTTGATACAGGCTCCATGGCCTGCACTTTTAGTGACAAAGTGGAAAAAAGGATGTTAAGTGAGAATGTATTGCCTTCACCCACACCACTTCAGGAGGAAGTCATCTTAGTAGGATGTGGTGGCAAGGTTACAAGACCAAAATGCATGTACGAGGTCCAGTTGAAAGTTTATGGAGAGAGCTGCCTAGTGCCCATTCTCGTTGTACCTGGCCAGCGGGATGATCTGATCATTGGCACAAATGTCATAAAATTCCTTGCGCATCGGATGAAAGGTAGCAATGATTTTTAGAGACTTGTTTCTAATCATAGAGTGGAACCTATGGCAGGATGTGAGCAGTTCCTGGATGTAATGGCCAACACGTGTCGGTGGAAGGGTTCTGAGCTACCAGATAAGGTGGGAACAATCAAGCTACAGCAGTGTGTCACTCTTTTAGCAAGGCAGGAACATCTTGTCTGGGGAAAGCTGCCAAAAAATGTCCCGATGTCACCCGGGAGCACAGTAGTAGTGGAACCTACAAATTCAAGGTCTGTGTCACGAGACATTATGGTCGGGCGGGTCGTCACGCCATTATGGGGTGATCGCTGGGTTCCCGTAAAAGTCACTAACTTATCTGATAAGCCAGTCACCCTTAAGAGGAATCGCAAATTAGCAGACGTGTTCCCATGTGTTGCCATGGAAGATTTTGAACTTTTCCAAGGGCTGAGTCGAGCTGAAGTGTCTGCGGAGGAGATTCAGCATTCTCCTAAGTTGTCAGCTGATTTCAAACAGAGATTGGAAACGGTTGGTCTTGTTGATCTCGACATTCATTCTGTTTCTGTCAGCCATGTGACAAAGGAGAAATTAGTACAGTTACTGGAGAGATACAACGACGTGTTTTCTAAGCATGCATTGGACTGTGGAGAAGTAAAGGGTTTTGTTCATCGCATTCGGCTAATGGATGAGCGTCCATTCAGACTCCCTTATCGTAGAGTGCCGCCTGCACACTACCAAAAGTTGCGGCAGGTTTTGTCCCAGATGGAAGAACAAGGGATAATTAGGAAGTCTGTAAGTGAGTATGCTTCTCCGTTAGTCCTAGTGTGGAAGAAGGATGGCAGTCTGAGGCTATGCACAGACTTCAGATGGCTAAATGCAAGAACGATAAAGGATGCACACCCACTTCCACACCAGTCTGATTGCTTAGCTGCTCTGGGCGGAAACACACTCTTCAGCACCATGGACCTGACGTCAGGGTTTTATAACATTCCCATGGCTGAAGAGGACAAGAAATACACTGCGTTCACGACCCCTGTAGGGTTGCATGAATACAATAGGATGCCGCAAGGGCTATGCAACAGTCCTGCCTCCTTTATGCGGATGATGGTAAACATCTTCGGAGATTTGAACTTCAGCAGCTTGTTATGTTATCTCGACGACCTGTTGGTGTTCGCTCCGAATGAGCAGGAAGCTTTAGAAAGACTGGAGATCGTGTTCAGTCGTCTGAGGCAGTACAATCTTAAGCTGAGCCCTAAGAAATGCCACCTACTGAGAACCTCTGTAAAATTCCTTGGTCACATCATAGACAGGGATGGAGTTTCAGTAGATCCTGCCAAAGTCGATGTTATTTCGAAGCTGTCTAAGGCAGATCTTATGGAAGATGACAAATGTACTCCATCAGTGCAGAGGATCAAATCAGTTCTTGGGATGATCTTATATTACCAACATTTCATTCCCGGATGTTCTACTTTGGCAAGGCCGCTTTTTGCCCTTACGGCTGGGCAGAGGAGGAAAAGAGGGATCAAGGGAGACATTAAAGCGGGAACTTACAGGAAGCTCAAGCCCACGGATTGGACTTCAGAATGTGATAGCGCATTATTTTGCCTCAAGGAGAGTCTGCTTCAAAGTGTGGTTTTAGCGCACCCTGACTTTACTCTGCCTCTGATCCTGGCGATTGATGCCTCACTGGACGGACTGGGAGCTGTATTATCCCAAGTGCCTGCGGGTGAAGAGCGAGCTCGTCCAATCACGTTTGCAAGCAAGACTCTGAGCAAATCACAGAGGAACTATCCAGTTCATAAGCTCGAGTTTCTGGCACTCAAATGGAGCGTGTGCGAGAAGTTTAGCCATTGGTTGAAAGGTCAAACATTCACGGTATGGACAGACAACAATCCGCTCACGTACGTCATGTCCAAGGCAAAACTCGCTGCATGTGAGCAACGTTGGGTGTCCAAACTGGCATCTTACACCTTTGAACTGAAGCATATAGCAGGGAAGAAAAACGTGGTGGCGGATGCTCTGAGTAGAGACCCTTTTGTCAAGACCGTGAGCAGCAGGCTAATGAAGGAACGATATCATGATTTACTTGTGGAGGCTGAAGCGGTTGATGGAGATGGAGTTCGAGATGCGTTTCGTCAAGGAGCTCAGAACTTACAGATCTGTCTCCAGTCCCGTCTTGTCTTACCTTCTGACAGTGCCACTATCAAAGCCTGTTTAAGTTTACATGATCAGTGGGAAGAGACTTCTCAAGCAAGAGCCGTGCAGCTAATTCAGTCTTACCAAGATTTAATACCAGCTGGTATTGACACCCTTCCTACGATTGCTGCGGATGAAATTCGCGAAATGCAAGGGGCTGATTCAGTCATTTCAAGAGCGGTGTTCTTTGTGAACTTGAAGCGTCAACCATCGAGGCGAGAGAAGGCCAACATAAGTTCCAAAACCCTATCTCTTTTCAGGCAGTGGGACAAATTAAAGCTCAAGGATGGAATACTGTACAGAGTCACACAAGATCCACACAGTAAACAGAAGCGGTATCAGCTGGTCTTACCTTCTAGCCTCAAGGGGCAGGCTTTAAAGGGTGTACATGATCTTGCGGGTCATCAGGGGCAAGCAAGAACCATTCATCTAGCCCGCCAACGTTTCTTCTGGCCGGGAATGGGAAACGATGTGTGTGAATACATCAAGTGCTGTCAAAGATGCATCCTAGCCAAGGCTCCCGAACCATCTACAAGGGCCCCTCTTGAAAGTATTAAGACCTCTATGCCCATGGAGCTGGTATGCCTGGACTTCTGGTCTGCGGAGGATGGGAAGAAACGTTCCGTGGATGTGCTCGTTGTGACAGACCATTTCACGAAGTTGGCACATGCCTTCCCTTGTGCGAATCAGTGTGCGAAACAAGTTGCAAGGAAGCTGTGGGATCGTGTATTCTGTGTGTACGGATTCCCGAGTCGCATCCACACCGACCAGGGAGCCAACTTCGAGAGTACCCTTCTAAAGGAGTTGTTGAAGCTATCAGGAGTCGCAAAGTCTCACACCACTGCATACCACCCCATGGGAAACGGAGGTGTAGAGAGGTTTAATCGGACCTTGGGAAGTATGCTCCGAACCCTGCCTCTAAAAGAAAAGCACAAATGGCCAGAGCAAATACAAACGCTAACTTTTGCTTACAACGCTACGGTCCATGAGAAAACTGGGTTTGCTCCATTTCAACTCATGTTTGGTCGTGTACCAAGGCTGCCGGTGGATGTTATGTTCAGACAGGTGCTACATGACCCTGTGGTTGTTGATCATGGTACTTACCTGAAGTCGTTGATGTCATACCTCCATGAGGCGGCTGAGATTGCGCAGCGACATTCTGAAAAAGAGCAGAGAAAACAGGCAAAAGGTTACAACAAGAAAGTCAGAGGGATGTGTCTGAACATTGGGGATCGTGTGCTGGTGGCGAATAAAGGAGAAAGAGGAAAGAGGAAACTAGCGGATAAGTGGGACCCTGTGGTGTACACTGTAGTAGACAGGAATCTGCAGAAGCACATTTACAAGCTAGAGGATGAGAAAGGGAAAGTGAAGATTGTGCACAGGAACCTGGTTTTAGACATTAGTTTCCTACCTGTTGAAACACCTGATGAGGAGGAAAGTCTTCCGCCCTCTGTGGAAGATTCAGAGTGTGAGTCACGTAGCGTCAGAAATGAGTCTTGTGCGGATGACTTTGAACCAACAGATCTGGAAGAGAGAACCAGGAGATGGGTGAACGTAGACTTTGAAAGTTCTGTAGTTTCAGATTTTGATGATGAGGAAGCTGTGGAAACAGACCATTGCAGTCCGAAGGAAATGGAGTCCAGTGATCAGTTGCACATTGAAGAGAATAAGAGCAGAGATTTCTCTCAGAGTGGAGCTGAATCCAGTCCATCATCTCTTGATGTTAACATTGACTGTGACACAGATACACATACACAACCACAAGTTCTGACTGACACTCAGACTGACACTGACATCCAAGTTCCAGTTACTGACGTTCAGGGTGTTAGGACAAGGGCAGGTAGAGTTGTTAAGAAAGTGAACAGATTAATCGAGTCGATGGCTCAGAAACCCTTTTACCTCCAAGGTGTAGGAAGTAATCTGAAAAAGAGAACTGGGTCATTCCTTTCTTTGTTTTAAAGAGTATTTTGTTGTGTTTTATTTTTGTATGATGTGAAGATACATTTTGATTCCAAATATGAAACATTAGGGTCAGGTCATTTTATGGTGTACAAGGCACCGTATTGTTCCAAGATAATCTTAGGTTTGATCACCCTGGGGTTTTTCTTGACCTATTTGTGGGTAACTGACAAGTTGAACTAATGAATGTTTCATTTGCAGACCTGTACCAGTTGTTATTTGATTTGGATCCAGTACGGATTTTGGTGAAATCTGGAAGGGGTGAATGTAACGAGTTAGAAGTACAATTCAAGTTTAATGTATTGTTGTTGTCTTTTCCACTAAAATCCTTATTTTATTACTGATTTATTTCTGTTTTTCTTTGAGCAATATATGTTGTTTTTGCTATTCACATTAGAGACTTTTATTTTGACATGTTTTTCTGTTGCTGCATTGGTGCCATTTTGAGTGTGCGCGCGCCTCTCTCTTTAGTTCGCATTGCACATGCTGGGGAGAGGTAAGCGTTTTGCAGAGCTCTTCGATTTGTGAGCAAATTAAGTTTGTAAAGTGTGTAAATCGATTTGTTAATCCTTTGTAAACAGTACGTAGACTGTCTAGTATGTTCTGTTGTATGTTATATGTGTGTGTGGATCAATAATTTGGAGATATATCGTGTGAGTTTTGTGATCTGTATTAGCTAGGTTTTGAGTCATTAATCAGCTAAACTAGTGTTGTATCATTCAGGTGATGCAATAGTGAGATGCTCACACGACGTTTTATCAACTTTATTGCTGTAATCCACAGGTATTTCACTTTTACTGTGTTTTATTTTCTATATTGTGTTAATGTTATGTGTAGTTAGCATAATTGTTGCATTTAGTTCGCATTGCACATGCTGGGGAGAGGTGATGCAATAGTGAGATGCTCACACGACGTTTTATCAACTTTATTGCTGTAATCCACAGATCCACAGTTGGTGAAAGCCCATGTTGGGTGTGACTGTGAATAAACATCGTCATTGTGATGAACCGCAGTAACAGTGTCCTGGTCCTTACTAAACACAACGCAGAGAAAAAGAGTATCGTGACAGCGGTCAGCAGCAGACCGGTTACACATGTGACATCAAAGGGTCAGTTAGAATTTTTTGAAGCAATGAAAATACATTTTGGTCCAAAAATAGCAAAAACTATGACTTTAGTCAGCATTGTCTTCTCTTCCGTGTCTGTTGTGAGAGAGTTCAAAACAAAGCAGTTTGTGATATCCGGTTCGCGAACGAATCATTCAATGTAACCAGATCTTTTTGAACCAGTTCACCAAATCGAACTGAATTGTTTTAAACGGTTCGCATCTCCAATACACATTAATCCATAAATGACTTAAGCTGTTAACTTTTTTAATGTGGCTGACACTCCCTCTGAGTTCAAACAAACCAATATCCCGGAGTAATTAATTTACTCAAACAGTACACTGACTGAACTGCTGTGAAGACCGAACTGAAGATGAACACCGAGCCGAGCCAGATAATGACTCGTTCACAAGTCAAGAACCGTTTCTGTCAGACGTGTCCGATTCGAGAACCGAGGAGCTGATGTTACTGCGCATGTGTGATTCAGCGTAATCATCGCCAATGACTCCTTTACGTCAAGCGCAAAAGAACAGGTGAACCGTTATCTTCAACCAGTTTATTGAATCGAACTGTCCGAAAGAACTACTGGTGGTCCGAAAACCGATGCAACCGGTTCTTGACTCGAGAACGAATCAATCTTTTGTTCGTTATCTGCCTCTGCTCAGTGTTCATCATCAGTTCTCTCTTCACAGCAGTTCAGTCAGTGTACTGTTTGAGTACATGTATTACTCCGGGATATTGGTTTGTTTGAACTCAGAGGGAGTGTCAGCCAAATTAAAAAAAAAGTTAACAGCTTAAGTCATTTGAGGATTAATGCGTATTGGAGACGCAGACCGTTTATAATGATTTAGTTCAATTTAGTGTTGAACTGGTTCAAAAAGAAAATGTTTGAATGATTCGTTCGTGAACCGGATATCACAAACTGCTTTGTATTGAACGCTCTCTCACAACAGACACGGAAGAGAAGACAGTGCTGAATAAAGTCGTAGTTTTTGCTATTTTTGGACCAAAATGTATTTTCGATGCTTCAAAAAATTCTAACTGACCCTCTGATGTCACATGGACTACTTTGATGATGATTTTCTTACCTTTCTGGACATGGACAGTATACCGTTCACACAGTTTCAATGGAGGGACTGAGAGCTCTCGGACTAAATCTAAAATATCTTAAACTGTGTTCTGAAGATAAACGGAGGTCTCACTGGTTTGGAACGACATGAGGGTAAGTTATTAATTACATAATTTTGATTATTGGGTGAACTAACCCTTTAATTGTTTATTCTTGTTGTTGATGCAGTGTATTTGTTACGGAGCGTGTGTAAAGCATCTGCCGTATCTGAGGTGACGTTAAGCAAATGTGATAATGTTCAATCTGAAGTCCAGCACAACAGTTTACAGCACTTTATGCCTTCAACAGGATCTGGCAGAGGAATTTTCAAAAAAAAAAGACACCATTTAACGTTACGACTTTTTTATTATTATTATTATTATATAAGAGCGATTAAGATACTACTAGGTGAAAATTTGACATCCCGGAATTCTTAAAAGAAAACACCATCCCCTTTTCTACCAAACGAGGTAGGTTTAGACTTTTTATTGTCTTGTTTTTGCTACACACACACACACACACACACACACAGGAAGTTAATTCGGTAACTGAACGATGTTGAATGGAAGATGAACGAAGGTCTTACAGGTTTGGGTGAACTATCCCTTTAAGTATATCATAAAACGTTGACAAGATTAAATGACAGATGCAATTGGAGACCCCTGGAAATCCAAGTTTAGCATTTTATAAACAATGTTTGAACTGGAAATGATTTGGAATAGCAGTTGATAATTCAATCTGAAACTTTTCTCCATGTTACTCTGTATTTCAGTTTCACTCATTTCATTTCTTGTCATTTATAGTTTTCCTGTGAAGAAATCTTGAACGAGGGTCAAAGGTTTAGATGAAGGGAACCAAATGGCTACGCTTCCAAGACTCATGTTTGAACAACTTCAAAAATCCATGTACAGGTTTTTTTTTTTTTTCTTCAAATTGGCACATGGCAAGGCATACTAAAAACACACAAACACTTGGAGCCGTGCTCTTAATTCAGATAAATTCACATTGAAATATGAGGCATGAGTGCCTGCATGAGTGCCTTTTTTCCATATTTTTGGAGAACCATCTCAATTTTAGATGCAGATAATTTAGCATGAATTAGAGGTTAGTAATCATACTTAAAGTGTTATTTCACCCAAAACATTATTTGAAAAATCTCATTCCAATCCTGTTAGACTTTGGTGTTTTTTTGGAATGCTAATGAAGATCCTTTTTGATGAAATCTGAGAGGTTTACCTGATTGGACCTTGAAATAGAAGTTACATGTGCTGTCAATGGAGGGACATAAATCACAGAGACTTCATTCAAAATACTCTTTATTTCTATTCCAAAGATGAATAAAAATCTTATGGATTTGGAAAGGTATGAGGTTGAGTAACTGATGACCAAATTCATATTTTTGGGTGAACTGTCCTTTTAAATAATGTTGAAAATGATGTCAACACTGGAACATTTAACTTGAGTTTTAACTTTAAGTCCATAGCAGTTATTAATGACAGCCCTGTCTGTATTCATTTATTTCCCATGTATTTGAATTTTTTGTTTTTTAAATCTTGACGGTTTCAATGTGAAGTTTACGGTGCAACACCTTTATTGTAAAAGTTCCTGCTCATGTTTTCTTTTTCTGTCTGTTGCTGTTTATAACTAAAAGGTGTTCAACAATACAAGCATTTTTAAATGGGCTTTACACATTATTATATTTATTGATGAAATAATATTCTATAGGCAAACAAAAGCCACTGAATGTTCTTTTAAGAGTGTTTACATGAGGTAAAAATATACCATGTTCAATTTGTATATATTGTGTTATATTTATTTACTATTAAAAATAGGCCTGTGTAGTGTAAATCTACAGAATTTTCTATTTTAAAGTTGAAGGAAATATCCGTAATTTAACAGAAAATGTCATTTTCTGCCAGTACATAATCCTTCTTTTTTTCGGATTTTTATTTTATTTTATTTTTAAGAGTAAATTCAATACTTATTTATTATTTGAAAAGGATAGTTTACAAAAAGGAAAATTGTCATCATGTAGGCACCCACATGTCTTTTGAAATTTGTATGACTTTTTGTTGTTTAGGGGTTATTTATAGCAGAATGCCCAAGAGCTCTTTTCCATTCAGTGAAAGTGAATGGTGACCATGGCTGTCAAGTGAGATTTTCGAGGCAAAATGTAAATTATTATTTCTCCAAAAACAAACTAACAAACAAACAAAACGGTTTTAGAGGATGAGAGCTGTATGGACAACTTTTCTGACGGTTATTTTCTTTAATGGTGCTTTTTTAAGTCTTTTCTAGCCCCTGGTAACCATCCGCTGTCATTGCATAGAGAAGAGCAGCACAAATTATTTTTAGGTTAACTAGACGTATACCACTGTGATTATTGTTAAAAGAAAGAGTGAGAATGGCTTTTGTTTTACACACACACATTCACACACACACACACATATATATATATATATATATATATATGCATATATTTGCATTTATTCATTTAGCTGACACTTTTATCCAAAGCGACTTACAATTGCTATATATGTCAGAGGTCACACGCCTCTGGAGCAACTAGGGGTTAAGTGTCTTGCTCAGGGACACATTGGTGTCGCACAGTGGATTTGAACGCGGGTCTCTCACACCAAAGGCATGCGTCTCATCCACTGTGCCAACACCACCCCCTATATATAAAGGTGTTTTGTATATAGTGTGTGTGTACATAATATGTAGACACACACTGTATACAAAAACAACTTTCCATAGTATTGTGGTCTTATTTTGCTTGGGCGAATATGCAAAATTACACCACATTATCTTAAGGGGGGGGGGGGGGGGGGGTCATTTAAAGTGCCACTGTTGTAATACTGTTTGTGCAGCTAGAGGACACAAACCAGGCGTTTGTTTTGTTCCCATACTTGTTGGGTAACTTGTTCTTATAAAATTAAAATAAAGAAAATTACAGTGTTCATAATATGTAGTATATTATTTACAAAATGTACCTTGCCTGAAAGGACTGATTTGAGAGAGATGTGGATTGGATTATATGATTTTGGGAAGAATGTTATTGATAACACTATTGTGGCAAAAGCTTAAACAGAGTAGAAGAACCAAAAATACTTCAGCAAGAACATCTAAACTGATAAAACTAAAATCCAGATGGAGATCCTCAGCCTATATTTTTGTAGTTTTACTTGTATTTTCTGTTTTGAAAAGAAGGACACCGGGTTACATTCTCTCCACGCTGGCAGACTGAAGCACTCTCTAACTGTGTAACAACATAACTGGTGGCTAAATGAAATCACTGCTAATGACTTTCACAGCTAAGCTAATATTTAAAATGCCACAAACATTACCTCAACCCTGGGCCAACTCGCTGAACAAGGTGAAACTCTCTCTCTCTCTCTCTCTCTCTCTCTCTCTCTCTTTCTCTCTCTCTTTCTCTCTCTCTCTCACACACACACTCACACACACACTCCTGCTGTCAGTAACGTGAGGGGTGCTGACCCAGCCATAGCTGTCATTTAAGGTTTAGAATTCCACTGGACTTCCCAGCCCCCCTCAGATACTGGCCAGTGCTGTCCAGCGATCGGTCTGGACCACAGCAGTGTGTGACAACAGGTGCAGAGACACCAGCTTTCTCTCTCCTCTCACACAGTCCTCTCCTCTATGTTTTACAAATACATTCTTTCTTTGTTTCAACTCCCACTGGCCTTGGAGATAATGTTGTCTTCTCTGGAATCACGAGAAGAAGTCAGGGAGGATGGGATAGCAACAAACTCCACAGTTGGATTTGTTATAATGTTTGAATTTTCCACATTCATTATCTGAAGACCTTGGTATAAAAATGAAGCTATTGTAAGTCTAGCACTCGGCATGCAGGGTTTTGATACTCCTGTACAGTATGTCAGATTTTAGTTTCTTCATCATTTCTGGTCCTGTGTCTGCTATATGCAAATGCAAAACTCACAGCCACAGTTCATCACATTTATTTATTTATTCGAAACTTCAAATTGAGCTTGTTTTAAACAATTACTTTGCAATTTACATTACTGAATAAAAATACATAAAGTATTTTACTTATATAAAATACAAAATAAATATAAATATCTATTAAATATGAATATATATATATATATATATATATTGTATTTATTTTCCAGTCCACATATGTAAACAAATTTAAAGGAAGATCTATATATACCTATTTTAGGATGCAACACTGTATATAATATATTAAGATTTCATCAAAATTTGTATCTTTAATATAACTGTATTTCTTTTTCAGTACAATAAGAAAAAATACCCTCTTTAGAAAGCTTCGCAAGTAATTTCAAGGTATTTGAAGTAAAAAATAAATAAATAAATACAAGTATATATATATATATATATATATATATATATATATATATAAGGTCATATAACATTATAACACAGACCTCAGATGAGCTCATGTCTGTAGTCCTTACCATCTGTTCGTGTGATTTTACTAATTTCCAACTGATTGGGAAGGGAGCTAGTTGTTTTAACATGTCTTCTTTTCATCTCCTTCTGATTTCCATGAGACTTAATTTCACAGCGGTATGAAAGTCATTTGAGACCCTTTGTTTTTCAGGGCCCCTTAAGACGGGTGAGGCATTTATGACAAAACTCTGGCCTTCTCCTCAGCGATGGGGCCGTCTGAGGTCAGATGGTTCTCATTTGTGATATGTGCTCATGTGAGCAGGAGGGCGTGTTTTCCGCTGTGCTTATTTGCATGTAATTGACTTTTTTCCATTTGTTGTAAAATGCATGAAATTTGCTCTGTGATTTCTCAAATTGTTATATGTAATAGCGTGACACTGTGACAGGGGAAATCATGTTCTCTCTCTCATAAATGACCTGTTTGCATGGAAATCGATTATTCTATTAATGTAAACCGAATCACTGTTCTAATCTAGTATGATATGCTTGACATACACAATTACAAAGTAGGGCACATCTAGGGACTGTAGTCTGCAGCCTTCATAGCCTACAACCTTCTAGGGTCACATTCAGGCTTATATTGGAACATAGATTATTTTTTATTTTGTATGTTGTATGTTGAGACAGGTGAGGCAGGCTGAATAAACATTGCAGGAGACGTTTTCAGTCTGTCTTGAGTCTGTCTAGTTGCTCACCGTCTCTGGAGTCTTGCCGGGTTTATTGGTTTTAACTGATCAATTCCCAAAAGGAGCCCTGCTGTTTGTGAGACGCAGTCTGTTCTCTGCATGGTCTAATGCAAACACACTCTCACTCTCTTTACAGGCTCGCTCACACTTGTGCGCTCAATCACCCACTTACAAACACATGCGGACTTGTACACGTTGTTGCTTCACGGCTTGCCCAATAGCTGATATCAGTGCCCATCCTGACCTCAAGGGGTGGTGAGACTCGTGCCCTGCGTGCCCCATCAGGCCCCGATCAGCTTGAAGGGTAAATGACTGATCAATAGATTATTTATCATTTGCATATGAGACAAAAACAATGGCACAAGAAGAGGCGTGTGTGGAGAATGCCTGCATTTACATAATCATTCTTCAGGAGCTCAAGGGGTCTGAACGGCCTGTCAGCATCACACATGACAGCTTCTGTTTGGATGTATATAGCTTTTGTATAGGAAACACGTTTGGGTCATATGATACAAACCATCCATCTGCAGAACATGCATTGTTCATGTGGAGAACTGGTTTAATAATTAATATCCTTTCTTTCTCCAATTTGGTATCACTTGAGAATGCTTTTTTTCCACTGGAAGTTAATTATTTGACTGGAAGGCTGGTTTTGAAATATTTACTGTTGAGATTCATTGAGATTGTTTACTGAAGTCATATTAACCACATGCAGTTGGGCAGAAATAGTTTGTAGCGGCACTGATTAGACGACCAACTGGTATTTATAATTATGTTTCTGTGCCTGGAAACGTTTCAATTGCAGTGCTGTCTGTGCAGGGTCAGAAAGCTTTCAGATTTCATCTAAAATATCTTAATTTGTGTTCCGAGATCTTACGGGTTTAGAAGGACACAAGATGAGTAACTAATGACAGAATTGTAATTTCTGTGTGAACTATCCCTTTTATTTTCATATAGTGTTTTATAGCAGCTCTTCCAGATTTGTTTTGCAGTGTATTGCTTACATTTAAAAAAAAAAAAAAAACTTAAAAGTACAGCAAAATAAATAAGGACAAGCCTAAAATCTAGCAAAGCATGGCAGAATAAGTGTTCATGCCCTGAGCTAACTGCTAACAGTGGCTATGATGGCTGTGTGTCATCTAAAACACCATATGCTGAATATGTTTCCCACTTCATCAGTCCACAGCCCTGCCTGGGTGGCATGAACTCTGTGAAGAGCTCTCCAGAGAGAAACCAAGAGGTCGGCTTGATGTCTCTCTTCTGACACTCTTGGTAAACTGTCTAATGGATAGAAGAGATGAGCAGAAGAAATATGGACCAAAGTACCAAAGAATCTCAGAGAGGAAGAGACCCGGCTCTTGAAAGTTAGTGTTGATTCTGATTATTTATTTTATTTTATTTTATTTTATTTTATTTTATTTTATTTTATTTTATTTTATTTTATTTTATTTTATTTTATTTCACATTAATGCATTATTTTACAGTAGTGTTAATTGTGGTTATGATGGCTTACTAGGCTCAGTAAAATGAATACAACTGACCATTTTCATCCTTCTTCCTGTGCATACCCTTACACCCGGAGCCAACATAAAAAGTGTAAATCATGAAGACCAGCCCCTGCAGTTCTGCTATGAGAGCATGATGTTGTTTGGAGCATGGGAGGGCCGTGACTTTGGGCTGTCAGGGGACTAATCCTGGCTAATTACAGAAGCTGCCCCGGCATCAGGGTACACATTCAACCACTGCAGGGGTCACACAGCATCAGTCATGTCCTAGCCACACAAAGCTCTGCCTCCTCCAGAGGACCGAACAATGGCCTCTCAACGGCCTAAACACTGACCACCAGAGCATCAGGTCAGGTCAGCATTTCTTGACGGACACTGGTCAGCAAAGAGCAGACGGAAGGGGGTTGTGGGATGTATTAAGGCTTTTTTTTTATGTAAGATAAAAATCATTGACCAAAAGAAGAATCAAGATATAATATTAGCTAACTTTTGTGGTAATTTAGTGTTCCTGGTCCAAAATCACAGGCCTTTAAAAATTGCTTGTAAATCTGTCATTATGCCATTTGTCATTATTTGGTAATAGTACGGAGTAACAATAGATTTATGAGCTATTTGTGGTGGCCAGGCATTTGGGAGCTCCATAAGTAACAATGTGGGTGAGGAGTTGATATTCCCTGTGAGAGAATAGTCAGTAAGTTTTAGTCCGATATGATAACATAAACTAGCATTTTTGGGGGGAAGAAAAATCCTCTCTGAGGTCAAATTAACCGGAACATAATATGAGGGTTAAGTAATTTCTTCAAATGTCTTAAATTTTTGTCTTTTTCTTGAGCAGACATTTCAGTTTCTCAGCCGACGTGATAGAAAGGCATGAACTCTGGGAAAGGTCAGAATATTTTGGCTGAGAAATGATGTTTTCTGCTTAATCACAGAGCCAATATTTTGTTCTCAGCACTTTTCATTATTTAGTACGCCTGCAGGAACCAACAGACCATGTACTGAAAGCATCAGCTGAATTTGAGACATGCATCCTTTAAATTCATGTTCATTTGGATTTTAATGGCTGAAAGTCTTTTTCTGAATACACTAAGGTTCATTTTCCTCTCCTAGTGCTAAGATGATGGAAAAAACAAGTGTCATGAAGTGTCATGCTTTAATTCAAGTTCATCCCTCCGTTCTTAGTATCTTCCTCCGTAATGTCTTAAACAACTGCCTGGTTTCTGTCTCTTGGGTTAGTTTCTCCCCCTTCGCTGTTCTGGTCTCGGTTCGAAACAGCAGCACCAGCTCTATGGTTTTTACTGAACCTCTACTGTACATCTTCCTCACTACTAAACTGCTTCCCAGAATCACTTCCTCAATCGAATCCACACATTGCTATTGGCATACTTCTGCTCTCACCGTAGTTCCTCTTTCAGTTGTTTGCCATGTTTCATTCATTCCCTGTGCTCCAGTGATGGATGGTTCACTGATGCCCATGAATGTACACATCCCATGAAAACAGCATGGAGACCTTTTCTGGAATGCCGGATGTATGGACGTTCTGTTCTAATAGTTATCCATGATTAATACTGACATAAATGTCTGTATAATATGATATATTGAAATTTGCTGTGTATAGCCAAAGCTTCCAAGCCCAAGGCTTCTTTCCACTGTTCTTTATGTCTCTATTCTGGAATATTTCACATAACAAGTTTGGATTTCATTGTAAACCCATGCATATAGTTTCAAACTGCCTAGTATTATCAGCATGGAAGAGGGTTTCCTCTTTGTGTCGATTATTAAATCTAGATCTAAGATTAAATCATTCACATGAAATCAATAAATAGTTATTATTAACACAATTTAAGGAAATTGAGTTAATATATACCAATGGTTCTTAACTAGTGAGTTTTTATAATTAGAAAATTATTTTGCATATAATTTGGCTTTATTGTTTGGCAAGCAGTTCATTGCAATATTATATAAATATCAATATATTTAGTTTTTCCGTTTTTTTTATTTTTATTATCACAGTTTCCTTAAAAATATTAAGCAGCACAACTGTTTTCAGTAATAAGAAATATTACAGATCAGCATATTAGAATGATTTCTAAAGGATTGTGTGACACTAAGATGGTTGTTATTCAGCTTCAAAAAAAAATTACATTTTAAAATATTTTATATTAATAATTATTTATTAAATTGTAATTTTATTAATTTTGGCTAATTTTTATTTCTAAGTTATTTTAAATTGCAATAATAGTGTATGTTTAGGACTTTTTTTAAACAACATTTATAGCTTTTTACACAATAAAATTTTTTTATGTCCAAAGTAAAATCTGAATCTGAAAACAAACCAGTTGAGAACCACTTATCTGGATGTTTGGGCTATTGGATGTGTAATTCGATCAGTGAAGCTGTCAACCCTTTGTATATTTACTATAATATCCTTTTCTGTCCATTATGCTTTAAATTCAGCTTGTTTGACAAAACTCTGACATTTTACCCAAACGCTTTAAATGTAATGTTGCTTTCATTACCTCCATATCGACTCTGCATTAAGTCAGTTTTTCGCTGTGCCTATATGCGCTTGCAAGTGCACTCCATCCTTCACGTTAAATAAGTCATGTCAACACAAAGATTTTTTTTTCTGTGGTTTCATGCTTGCAGATGCTCAATATTGCTGAATCTGGAGTGGAATCCCTGGAGGCCCTTTCATGTCTGAAAGAGCAGCACACAAAAGGCACACTCATCCTACTAGGATTTTCCATTCCTCCACATGGGAAGTCTAAACACCGCTGTGCAAGCCTCAGATTCACTATAAATATCACATATGTTTAATTATACTATTGTTTGGTTTACGATCACATTACTGTCAGTATACTCACAGGGCACTTCATTTAGATGTTTTGACATCACTTAAGCTTTTCCATTTTGAACGTGGTTTTTCCAATTGGTTCAGAAGAGAAGGCCGGCAGTCTGTGATGAATTACATTTCTTTTATTCATTCTCAATTTTTCTCCTGGTATGAAGATTGTGCTAAAGCAACTTCCTTTAGTTAAGTTTTAAAAAGTTTTGCATTTACTTTACGCCAAAATGTAGTGCTAAGCTGGACATGTGTTCATAAATATATGCATGTTTAATGCACAAAGCATGTCTTCCCTGGATTTGTCAAAACTGTAGCCTACACCCCGTCCGTGAATCCCATTTCTTTCTTTTTCCCTAATCTACCATACATTTGGCTGGAGCGTTTGGTAAATCGGTTTCAGTTGGCTAATACAAACCATACTGTCGCTCTCGATGCTTCAGGCCTTTTCAAATAAGATTAGTGGACTTCACATATGGTTGTTGATCCTCCGGATTTAAAGAGCAGTTAAAATATTTCCCTTTAATGTGTCTCCATATCCGGCTTGATAAGAGCATAATACCCAAAAACATTAAGTACATGCCTTGTAATGTCTTTGGGGCTTACAAGCTTCAGTGAACAGCAAAACACATGAGCGTAGAAAATAATGATACAAAAGCCTTAACAGCATGGAAAATGACCACACAATCACTCCCCCTCACTTTTTTTTCATTTACAGAAGGACAAATAAGCAAGCTGTTGCCTGTCTGTAGCCATGTCTCCTGGCACCATGTCTCCAGACCTGATCAAGATTCAAGATGGCACATCAGTGTCTGGCGTGCCGTTGGTCTTGTGGTGTAATCTTCAGTTTGTTTGTTTTATTTAGTTTTATGTCTTATTTTATACAGTGCATCTTGTCATTATTTGTCTATGACAAATCAATGCTTTTAAGCCTACAACCTAGCGCAAATGAACTATTATCTCAAGCACGACATGGTTCATACCACTTACTTCCTCCATTTATGATGTCAATACATGGCTACCTTCGCAGTTGGCCAAGTTCCCTACCGGCAAGGAGGCATCGGAAACGGTGTGGAAGATGGGGTGGTCTTGCTTTTAAGTTGAAGCACTTTCTGGCTCAACAACATGAGTCGCGGCCTTTTCAGGCTGTCCATGGGAAGGGTTTGGCCGGCGATTTCTTTATTCGCTGGCACTCCCTGGATCCAGTGTGAAAGTTTTAATATTTCACTGACTCTGGCTGCGGATGCTCTGCTTCCTGTCTACGGCTCACCCTTAGTCCACCATGGAGGAGTGTGCTTGCACCATCTTCGTGTTTTTCCCCAGACACCACAGTCTGAGGTATTGTCTGAGAATTTGCCTTGGTTTAGAATGGCATTGTTAAATGTCAGATCAGTGTAAAATAAGACTAGTTATTATAAACGACTTTTTCTCTTCGCGGGAGCTAGATTTTTTTTATTAATTACATAATCTTGGCTTAGTACTGGGGATCTTAGCCCATTATCTGAACTTTTACCTCCAAAATGTTTTTTTTTTTTTTTTTCGCCTCGTAAATCTGGCCGCGGTGGAGAATTTAATGTACATGTATGCTGCACAGTGGACAGATTAGCCAAATAATTTGTTGCTCTACTAAATGCATTTGATCTGGAACAACATGTGAATGTCCTCACTCACAAATTGGGACATACACTTGATCTTGTGCTATCAGATGACTTTTCTGTGTCTGGTCCTGAGGTGTTTGACAATGGGTTTTCTGACCAAAAATCTCTATCTCTGCCATAAAGTCTTGTTTTCTGTTCCTTGGGTTTCAAATATTCCTAAAGTCACTCAATGTACCCGTAAATCTCAATTAATTACCTCTACGACCAGCAAAGCCTTTTCATTAGCATTTTGTGATGTTATTAAATCAGTAGATGTCAGTCAATGTGACTTGAGTGCAGAGGACCTCTTGTCCAGGCTTAACTCCACTTGTGTGGATGTCTTAGACTCGGTTGCTCCTGTAACATCCTCTAAACTTAAACCTAGATTTGAGCCTTGGATTGATGAAAACATACAGTCTCTGAGGCAGTTCTGTAGGAGAGGGGAGCATAAGTGCAAAAAGGACCGGCTCCGAATTTCCCTTGAAATTTTAAGAGACTCATTATCAAAATTTCAGAAGGCAGTAGAGCAGCTAAATCCAGGTACTTCACAGCAATCATTGATAAGAATTACCATAGACCTAAAACACTTTTTACTATTTTGAATTCTGTTGTTAATCCATATGTTGGTGAGTACCCAGATGCGTCAAAATCTATGTGTGATTACTTTCTTATATATTTTATTAATAAGATCAGTGATATCAGGTTGGGGATATCCCCACTTGCTTTTGATCGTTCCATTTTTTCTGTTTGTTCTGTTGAGCTGAACCAGTTTGAACCTATTTCTATTATATATCTTCAAGAAATAGTATGTCAGTTAAAGCCGTCTGGCTCCTGTATTGATGTTATTCCACCACATTTCTTCAAACAATTTTTTGACGCTTTGGGTCCCTATTTTGTGACCATGATAAATCTATGTTTGGACACTAGTATTGTACCTGATGTGTTAAAACATGCCACAGTTTATCCCTTGCTTAAGATGCCAAACTTAGATCCTTCTGTTTTAGCTAACTATAGACCCATTTCAAATTTTGCTTTTATTTCAAAGATCGTAGAAAAAGTAGTTCTGCAACAACTACAAAGCTTTCTAAATGAAAATAAGTATCTGAGGTTTTTTATCAGGATTTAGAAAACACCACTCAACTGAGACTGCAAATTATTTAAATGATATTTTATTAACTGGTGACTCTGGAGATCATGCTGTGCTAGTGCTCCTAGACCTGAGTGCTGCTTTTGACATTGTGGACCATGCCATCCTGATTGCTCACTTGGAACACTGTGTAGGAACAGTAAAAGGAACTGTAAAAGGAAGTGCTCTTGAATGGTTTGACTCTTATCAAATCAAAGTTTAAGAGTTAACATTGGTGAACACTCTTCTGATGTAGCTTCTTTGTCATGTGGTGTTCCCCAAGGCTCCATTCTAGCTCCTATTCTTTTCTCACTATATATGCTCCCATTGGGTTCTATTTTTAGGAAGAATGGTCAGTCATGCCATTGCTATGCAGACGATACTCAAATCTATCTGCCCTTAAAACAGAGTTCAAATGGTTTGGAAGCACGTACAGTATGTCTTTCCTGTCTGATGTGAAAGCCTGGTTGTCTTTAAATTTTTAACATTTTAATGAGAGTAAAATTAAAATAATTGTGTTTGGTCCATCGGATTGTCTTAGTGCACCTAAAGTAACCCTAGGCGATATAACCTTATCTGTGAAGTAACAAATATTGGTGTTATCTTTGATGATGGTCTAAAATTTGACAAACAGATAAATTCAGTCGTTAAATCCTGTTTCTTTCAGCTTTGACTACTAGCAAAAGTTAAACCCATTCTATCTAGTAGAAATTTCCAAAAAGTAATTTATTCTTTTATTACATCTAGATTGGACTACTGCAATTCGCTGTATGCAGGATTGCAGGGATTAGTCAGCACCCCTATCTCGCTTGCAGATAGTTCAAAATGCAGCTGCTAGGCTTTTAACGTACTCCAAAAAACGGGAGCATATAACACCGGTTTTACATTCTCTACACTGGCTACCCTTGTGGTATCGAGTACATTTTAAAATTCTTCTTTTAGTTTTTAAATCATTAAAAAATCTGGACCCCACCTATGTTTTTGACTTATTGACTGAACATCAGCCCCTCTTGTCTCTCCCGTTGTCCAACCAGAGATTATTATGTATCCCTAAATCGAGGCTGAAATGCAGGAGTGACCATGCATTCTCGATAGCTGTCCCTAGATTGTGGAATGCGTTTTGTAACAGAATTTTCTACTGTACTGTTTTCTACTATTATTTTGTATTGTCTTATTGAAATGTTTTTATTGTTATTGTTCAGCACATTGGTCAACCCATGGTTGTTTTTAATAGTGCTATATAAATAAAATTGACACTGACATGTCTTCATGTCTAATGGAATCTTCTACCAAGTCAGCACACTCAGTGACCATCTTTGTAACACCCTTGAGCAGCTATTTTATGCAAGAAGGATTCAAGTACAGATCTTATCAATTAGTCTAGAGACAAATTGAAATGTCCAAAATTGTTTTCAAGATTATGTTTCAATGATATATTCCAAATATTATATTATATATATTGTGAATTTTATAGAGTAAAAACCAGTCATGTTTGTACAGAAAAGCTGAATGGCTTCTTAATGAGTTTGTACAGAAAAGCTGAATGGCTTCTTAATGAGACTTGACTTACATTTCTACAGCAGCCATATTGATTTTCTCATTTTTGAATGTGCATGTGATATTAACTCCTGTTCTGACTGGCCAAACTTTTCTTAAGAATCTCTTATTAAAGTAGAAATATACATGTGCATCTCAATAAATTAGAATGTCATGGAAAAGTTAATTTATTTCAGTAATTCAACTCACATTGTGAAACTTGTGTATTAAATAAATTCAATGCACACAGACTAAAGTAGTTTAAGTCTTTGTATCTTTTAATTGTGATGATTTTGGCTCACATTTAACAAAAACCTCAACAAATCAGAATATGGTGACATGCCAATCAGCTAATCAACTCAAAACATCTGCAAAGGTTTCCTGAGCCTTCAAAATGGTCTCTCAGTTTGGTTCACTAGGCTACACAATCATGGGGTAGACTGCTGATCTCACAGTTGTCCAGAAGACAATCATTGACACCCTTCACAAGAAGGGTAAGACACAAACATGCATTGCCAAAGAAGCTGGCTGTTCACAGAGTGCTGTATCCAAGCATGTTATCAGAAAGTTGAGTGGAAGGAAAATGTGTGGAAGAAAAAGATGCACAACCAACCGAGAGTGCCACATCCTTATGAGGATTGTCAAGCAAAATTGATTCAAGAATTTGAGTGAACTTCACAAGGAATGGACTGAGGCTGGGTCAATGCATACAGACGTGTCAAGGAATTTGGCTACAGTTGTCGTATTCCTCTTGTTAAACCACTACTGAACCACAGACAATGTCAGAGGCGTCTTACCTGGGCTCAGGAGAAGAAGAACTGGACTGTTAACCAGTGGTCCAAAGTCAGCTTTTCAGATGAGAGCAAGTTTTTCATTTGGAAACCAAGGTCCTAGAGTCTGGAGGAAGGATTTAGAAGCTCAAAGACCAAGTTGTTTGAAGTCCAGTGTTAAGTTTCCACAGTCTGTGATGATTTGGGGTGCAATGGCATTTGCTGGTGTTGGTCCATTGTGTTTTTTGAAAAACAAAGTCACTGCACCTGTTTGCCAAGAAATTTAGGAGCACTTCATGCTTCCTTCTGCAGACTAGCTTTTTGAAGATGCTGATTTCATTTTCCAGAAGGATTTGGCACCTGTTCACACTGCCAAAAGCAACAAAAGTTGGTTAAATGACCATGGCGTTGGTATGCTTGACTGGCCAGCAAACTCACCAGACCTGAACCCAATAGAGAATCTATGGGGTATTGTCAAGCAGAAAATGAAAGACAAGAGACCAAAAAAAAAATGCAGATGAGGTGAAGGCCACTGTCAAAGAAACCTGGCCTTCCATACCACCTCAGCAGTGCCACAAACTGATCACCTCCATGCCTCGCCGAATTGATGCAGTAGCAAAAGAGCAAAAGGAGCTCCTACAAAGTAGTGCGTAAATTAACATACTTTCCAGAAGGCCAACAATTTATAAAAAAAAAAAAAAAAAAGATTTTTTTCTTGGTATTATGAAGTATTCTAATTTGTTGAGATAATGAATTGGTGGGTTTTAGTTAAATGTGAGCCAAAATCATCACAATTAAAAGAACCAAAGACTTTAACTACTTCAGTCTTTGTGCATTGAATTTATTTAAAACTCAAGTTTCACAATTTGAGTTGAATTACAAAATAAATTTGCTTTTCCACAACATTCAAATTTATCGAGATGCACCTGTATGTTTTTGGCACTGTTAATGCAAAGTCCATTAGAGGGCTCTTTCTTTTCAGTGCCAGCAGTTTATAAAACTGGACTCTTATCCCTTGCTTTAAAAGGTTAGTTCACCCAAAAATGTAAATACTGGCATTAATTACTCACCCTCACGTCGATCCAAACCTGAGAAGCCTCCATTCATCTTTGGAGCACAAATTAAGATATTTTTGATGAGACCTGAGAGCTTTCTGAACCTGCAGCATCGCAAGTTCCAGACTAGCTTTTTGAAGATGCTGATTTCATTTTCCAGCAGGATTTGGCACCTGTTCACACTGCCAAAAGCAACAAAAGTTGGTTAAATGACCATGGCGTTGGTATGCTTGACTGGCCAGCAAACTCACCAGACCTGAACCCCATAGAGAATCTATGACTTTAACTACTTCAGTCTTTGTGCATTGAATTTATTTAAAACTCAAGTTTCAATCATGTTCAAGGTCAAGAAAGGAGATAAGGGAATTGTTAAAATAGTCCATGTCACATCAGTGGTTTAACCGTAATATTATGAAGGTGTGAGAATACTTTTGGTCTGATAAGAAAATTAAAATAATCACTTTATTCAACAATTTCTTCTCTTCCGTGTCAGTCTTCAATGCATGTGCATTCGTCAAGGCATAGCGCATCTGGGTTCTACACCAGAGTGCCACCAATAAAGTTGTTTTTGTTTTCATTGTTCACAAAATGTATTCTCCTAGCTCCATAACATTAAGGTTGAACCACTAATTTCACATGGACTATTTTAATGATGTCCTTACTACCTTTCTGGGCCTTGAATGTGGTTGTTGCTTTGCTGACTATGGAGGGAGAGAAAGCTCTCATATTTCATTAAAAATATCTTAATTTGTGTTCCGAAGATAAACAAAGGTCTTATGGGTTTGGAACAATATGAGCATAGGCACCGATCCTGAAAAACTTGAGATGGTCTCAGTTCATTTTAACCAATACAAAATAGATCATTATTGGATGCATTATTGTAATACGAGAGGGTGCCAGCACACATCTCCCAGCTTGCAGTGGGCTTGCTCTCCCTTATATTAGTCATGGCTCTGCGCTCCCTCAGATATTACATGTCCACACTCAAGCTTTATTTACGTGCAAATAAGTGCTGTAAACAGGTATTTATTAAATTTTATTTGGTGAAGCACAGCCCTCATAGAAAGAATATGTGTATTATTTGGTTACTAAATAATGCATTTGCAATACGTGCATTCCACTCAAACAATACGGAGTCCAATACAAATAACACACAAATCAAAGAATAATAATAAACAAATAGTCGTCTAAATGTTTCTACACAAAGGAAATGCCACTCTGCTCTTTGTGATGTAGGACATGAGCAGTACAGAGCCCATTTCTTCTCTCATAACTTCATCCAATAATCAAAGACAATTGGCACAGTTTGTAAATGGTCAGTAAATCTTGCCTGAGGTAGTAGACACTTTTGTGGCCAACATGTGCCAGTGATCCATGGACACGGAAAGTGGGACAAGCTGTTAGTTTCTATTTTTTTGTTTGGAAATATTGGTTTCTTATTTTTTCCTCTTTTCAACTTTCAACAAGTGGTTTCTTGTCAAGAGCAACTATGACACAAGCAGGCAGAAACACAACGCAAGCATGAGACATTTCAGGCAAGAGAGCCACATCTGAGAAAAAAAATCTGGGAGGCTGATGACAAGAGAGCTGGTGATGACAAGGAACGCTTCCTGGCCACAGGCGATCACTTCCCTTATCAGAGGCGTTCTACAGAAAGTTAGACCAATATTACATCAAAAACATAATACGAAGACAAAAATACAGTACATATTCATGAAAACACACAAAAAATTGCCATACATAAAAATAAACTGGCAATCATGAACTAAAAAAGCCTGGCATGTTGATATGGGTCCAGAACGCAAACCCACAGATTTAGACACATAGCCATATGAACATTCACATTGAGAGTGAAGGGAAAGAGCGACTGGTTACAGTCTAAAACAATGAGCAGACACTGATGGACAGATGGAAAAAACAGATGGAACCATACTTCCCCTCCTTTAGTCTCTATAACACACGCACACCCAACCATCCACATCACACAACATCCACACATGGTTGTATTTTCACATGAGCATTGCCAAAAGAGCTGGTTCCTTCGGAAGGAACTAAACCATCTTCTTTTGCTTGAGGCATGACTTTGATAGTTCCAAAATCCAGCCAATTATGTTGTCCTGATATCTTTCAGCAAATACCAATTCACTCATCTGTTTGTCTACATGTGGCTGTGATGGTTTGGTTTAGAAAACTGGCTGCTCAGATTTCGACGTGTGCCCCCGATTTTTCAACATGTTCTTTAAACTGGCCGATTTAAAATGGTGTAAATTGCATGCTGATATGCACCGAAAAGGTTCTCTGGTTACGCACATAATAAATTTGATCCTACCTTTGTTGAAATGTTAATTAATCCACATTGGGCAATGCATGCCTGCAGACAGTAATTAGCATAATACACACCCAAACCAACTCCATATGAAGAGGTTCTGTCCAAGCTCACTTTTACAGGAGCAACTATTTTATTTTAGCTGTTTTTATGCAGAGAATTTTCTAATAATTGTAGTCACAATATACATAAAATTATAATTTATAACATTTTATTAGAACAATAACAATTATTAGAAAATGTGCATTATGTAGCTATATATAATGTTTAATTATATTTAATAATTAATAAATAACACAAACACACACGCATATATATATATATATATATATATATATATATATATATATATATATATATATATATAATGTATAAAACACACCTCACACTATTTTTTTTATATGCTTTCAAAACTTTTTAAACTTTAAACTTTTTAACTTATAAAACCGTAATAAATTATATATACTATAAATATTATAATATTGTCTGTATGTACTTATTATAATCAAATATAGAAAAAAACATCACACACTTACATATTTTTTCTTTTACACTTAGAAATAAAAAAGAAATTGTACTAAATCATGATTGTAATATAATATATAACATTTGACAAGTTTTGTATTTATTTATTTACTTATTGATTTTTTATTAATTTTATAAAAAAAAAAAAAAAAAACTTCAAGCTTCAAACTCATGAATCATGAATCAAATATGTGTGTACGGATAGTGAATAACTCCCATTGTTGCTAATTACCCTTCAGAACCTCTTTCCTGTTCCCCTTAGAGCAATTTCCCAGCTTGCCTCTGAAGTCCATGGCCTCTTGTCATCTGTGCTCATTGTTATCTAATTTCAAGCAGTAGGGTTTTAAAATCCTTCTGAGTGGGCCAATGCACTTCAGATTACAGTCTGTCCTGACTGTTGTCTGGAGTTTTTTCCAAACATCGCTTGGACCCATGAGTAGCATTAGCCTCTCCTCTGTCACCCCCCAAATAAGACAGATAAGACTCACTGGGAGGATGACAGCAATGGATGCCCAAGGATGGGCTCCACATGTGTCAGTTTCCACCCTTATCCTTCCTGAGACATACCTGCTCTTGCTTGGCTATATTTACCCTCTGTCCTCCAGCAACAGCCTAAACTAAGGACCGCTGTCAGTTTCTTGGCATCCGCACAAGATCAACCACACCAATGGCCTCCTTCAAGCTACAAGGTGCGACTGAGCTTAATGCACAGGCTGTCACCAAGTCCTATCTAAAGAGCTTTTAACAGTTCATAAAAAAGTTTAGAACAGTTATTTTCCAGTAGCCATAGTTATCTCCACGTGAAGTCCATAGTTTGAGCAGGGATTCATCTTTATATATATATATATATATATATATATATATATATATATATATATATATTATTATTATTATTATTATTATTATTATTTCAGAATATGACACACTTACTCAACCCTTGTGTTTTTGGGGTCTAAATTACCCAAAAGGCTATTCTCAAAATGCATACCTAACATTATACTGTATTCGGTTGATAATTCCAAATCTTGGAAGAACTAATTATAAACAAAAATGTTATACTAGATATAAGATAACAGGAACAGTCTATTTCAGGGTTCTTCAAATCTTGTCCTGGAGAGCTCCAACCATGATCAAACTCACCTACCTGTGATTTTCTAATGATCCTAAAGACACTGATTAGCACACTCAGGTGTGTTTGATTAGGGCTAGAGCTAAACAATGTTTGGATGTTCTTATGTGAGTTTGGATGTTCTTATGTGATTTTCTACACAAGGAAAAAGCAAAGCATGATGAATTTTTGAGGTTGGCTATCCACATTTTCATTTCGTTTCATTTGGAGCTCCACGAACCAAAATCTGGCACATTAAGAATGCACTGAACAAGACAAATGTCCTGGTAACGAAACATCTGTTAAATTTTCAACAACCAATGAATCACACCAATAGTGCATCACCAGCACGTTATTGGCTCATCCGCTGGGAATTTCCTACCGTCCAAGGAAAATGGCACAGTGATTTAAATGAATGGAAAAGTACTCATCTGTACCTTCCTCTCTTTCTCTCTCTCTTTACCAGCATGCCTTTTATTTGTGAAGAAGCCAAAAAATGTAGTTGACTTGCCAAGAGGAAGTTTAGGGCTGATTGCAAGCATGATTAAAGTGTTTGTTTCAGACTATGCTGAATAAATCCATTTTGCATGCTTTGCGAGTAAATAAATAAATAGAGATCTGTTCACAGGTTCCAAATTGAATAAAAAAAAGTGGTAAATGTAAATATAAAGAGTGCCTGGAATCCATGTGTTTCTTTGTTTTGTGTTCTGCCTTAATTGCTCATTACTGCAGGATTGTTATTCGAGGCATAATTAAGACCTGCTTAATAATGCAGTGAGTTGATTGATGAACACATTCATGTTCTGTCAATAGAGCCAGCACACTGGTGTGTGAGAGAGAAAGAGAACAAGAGAAAGTCAAATATCCTTTAACCAGCTGTATCCCATCAATGTCCATCAGTCGGTCCAGTCTTTTGAAATGTACTTTTCTCTGGGTTATACACTCATTCTTCTCGGTTTTCAGTGATGAAACACAAAAAGTCCAGACTAAATGTGGTTTCAAATATTTTGTATGTTTTTAAAGAAATATTTCATCCAGAAATGAATATTCCGTCTTTATTCACTTCCAAATTTAACTCATATGACTTTCTATCTTTGGTGGAACACACACACACACACACACACACACACACACACACACACACACAAATTAATTTTTGAAGAATATTCCATACCAAGTAATGACTGTAGACTTTCTAGAAAGTACCATACAAAAGTACTATAAAAGTGGTTCACTCTTTTTTTTTTAAATAATAGGGATTAACATAAATTTAAGTTGTTACATTTCCTTGCTGTAAGTTTCTTTTGTGAAGAAATCATTCTTCTGAATCAGATCTTTTTAATGATTTGTCTCACGTGATCCATTTAAAACAAACAAACAAACAAACAAACAAGAATGGTCTGAATAATCCAAACTCATGATTTGATGAGTTTTCAAGTAAATGTTAGTGTGTTCATCACAGAAAGCTTTATTATGGTATTAGAAGACCTTAAATATAGCGCACAAATCTACTTTGATGCTTTTGCATCCTATTTGAAGCTTCTAAGGCTCCAGTCCCCATTCATTGTATATTTGCAAGGAGAGCAACCAATATAGTATATATATATTATATATATTAATGTGCAAATGCACAAAAAAAAAAAAAAAAACACACATAGGGGTTTGGAATGACATGAGGGTAAATGAGCAAATGATGACAGCATTTTCACTCTTGGGTGAACTATTTCTTTAACTGGTTAGGGAAGTAAATCTAGGAGATTTGTTATTTATTTATTTATTTTATGTGGAAGGACTACACAGTGGGACTCTGAGAGTATCAATCAAGGCTGTCACTGACTCCTGCAGCCTCTCGCTTCAGTTACCGCAGTCACATCTGCACAAAATTCAGCGTGAAATTGTATGGCTCCTACCCCACCAGGGCCATCTGCCTCCTTACAGTCCTGATCCACCTCTACCCCCTTCAGAGTCCTGAGCCATGAGCTGCGTTCATACCGTTCCTAGAGGTGTTCCACTTGTTGCGTTAAACCATTAGTTCTTTGTGTCTTCTAGAAAGCTCATACCTATGGTATCTATCATCTGTAACTTTAAATCAAATATATGTAAATTCCCAGAAGAGAAAGTTACAGTATTGCTCAGAAGTTGCTCTTTTATGAGCATGAGACTTAATTGACATCTCAGTTTTTTTTAATATATCCACTTTGTTTTAGATATTTTCCTTAACCTTTCATTAGATATATTTGATGTAAAATTAAAATCTCTGACCTGTAATTGCAAAATATGAGTGCAATCTGAGATATTGTTGAGTTCTCATTTAGGTTTCTTTTTTTACACAAAACTGTTTTCAACAAAAAACTGAAAACTTATTACGCGTTTTGGCCATTCATTTTCACAGCAACTATGTTTTAGGCCATATTTTAATGATTAAAATTTGAATTTGTGAAATGGGTGATGTCATGCATTTAAAAAAAAATGACATTGCCAACTACTGGCCTGGCATGCATAATACAATGGTTTTTTTTCACAATGAATTGGGATCATTATGACAATATTGTCATCTGTATGTGAAACTTTTCATGAAAGCAAAAGAAAATCTTTTCCATTTTGTTGTACAAATTTATGTATGGTTTTTCCACTTTTTCATTGTTCTTTCCATTTTTGACATTCTCTGAGTTGTATCAGCATTATAGTGATAACGTCTGGGACTTGCATTGGAGAAGGTAGTGTAATTACTCCACCTCAGCAAAGCTTAAGAACGCAAAATGGACCTGATTACTTTGCTGTGCCAGTCTCTAAAGTCATTGAATTGCAAGTTAATTTACAAATGCTAGTAACCAAAACTCCAATCACAGTCTGTGAGAATGTAGCCTGGGGCTATTTAGAAAAAGATCAATACAGCCAACATTAAATTCACTTGGAAACCCATAAGGTGGTCAAATGGATAAAAGCTGAGTGTGCAGTCTTAAAGCTCCAGATAGACTGAAGTAATGAACGATGGATTGAAATGCACCCAACTCACAAGAAGTTCACCATTATGACATAGACTCACTAGCAGTTACAAGGGGGGTAATCAGACTTTTCAGATTAAAATGCAAATTTATCTATCATTTAATGTAACTGATTTTAAGGCTTATGCAGCCAGTTTGCTCTCAAACTATCAGGCCAGAGTTGCTACATACTCAACACATGAGATTATAGTTAAGAGGGAAAAGAAGCTAAGAGAAAGCAAATCGGTTTACTTTAGGATGACTTTAAAAGTGAAAAAGGTACACTTAAGTTTATGACCTCATCACCCTGTCAACAAATTAGCTCAACTTCTTGCAGTTGCAAAAACAAAAAAATACACAGAGCAACAACATAGTCTAAGAAAGAGTCTGTATGAAACAATCTTCTTTTCATGTCAGATCTGATTGTAGCATTCTTGACATTTCACACCACCTATATTCCCCATGGGACTTAGGAAAGGTAATCTAGTGTAGTTGAAGGCAGATTGAGAGACAGGTTAGCCTGCTACACTAGCATTTCCCATGGCTATGTGGATATCAGATACCCTCCTTTATGCTTTTCAGAGTGTTATTAGGATTTTCACTAAGTTTCCTTAATGGGCTTAGATGTTTTTATTCATCATTTCTTAAATTGTTTGAGTTTGGGCAGGAAATGGGAGTTCTCCAAGAGGCTCGTTCTCATTCTCAGTTAGCGAGAGACCAGGTTCTTTTGACTGCCAGAGCCGGAGGCTAACACACGGGACATATTTTGATGTTTTGGTCATTGAAAAGACCCCCATCTTCTGTTCTACTGTAATAGTATGCCTTCCTAAGTGTTTATGTAGCATTAAAACTCTAAAGGTTGCTAGATTGTTAGAGATGATTAGCTAGGAATGCTGGAGGGTAAAACATATCATATAAAAGACCTACAGTATATGGTCCTTGTTGTGGCTATATGGCTCTTTGTAGATGGTAAAAATTCTCAATTTGATATATCAACCTATTATTTGTAGATATATGTTAACAGTAAAGCCCTTCATGTTTCTTTGGAGATTTTCTGAACCTTAGACCCAAAAAAGTTCTTTCATGACATCAAGTTTGACTTCATTTTAAGGGACTGTTTTCCTGTGTGAATTTATCTAGTAGTAAATTAGAGGTTGTCGAAAGTTTTGAATGAACAAGCTTTATTATTAACTTTTTTTTCATTCCCATTACATTTTGACACTTTTATAAGCGTGTACTTATCTGCTTAAAAACTTCTAAAACTGTGATTTGATTTTTCAGGCAATACTCACAGTCCAAGTGCATCTCAGTCATTTTAAATGAGAGGAGACAACATAAACAGCAGGCATAAACAAAGAAGAATGAAATAATCCTGCTGAAATGTCACTGGATAAATTCACATCTAAACTAAAAGTTCTTCACTGAAAGGGCGCCATGGCCTTCATCACACAATGGCATCTTTTCCAGTTTTCCTGTGGCTGCACTGAACAAATGTGGTGAGAACATCGTAAAAATGCAGAGGAATACCAATGGAGGAGCTTGGGTTTCCCCAATTTTTTTGACTTGAAAACGCCAAATATACCAGTACCTCCGGTGCTGTGAGAAGCAATACGAGAACTTCAGTTTAAATAGCCTGGCATGCCTTAAGCTGTAGCAAACAAACAACAACAAAACTGTAATTGCAACCAAGCCAGAAAATGGCATGAATTTGTCTTGACGTCTAATTTTTGATGTATGTGCAGTGAACTGGAAGTTTGTCACTCTAAACCCAGCTCTGGGAATTGACATGCCAAAAGCAACTGTTTGTGGCCCAAAGAAATGGAAATAATTTCCTATAAAACAAACTATTTAGCTGTGGCATGTAATTGACCAAACCAGATATTTCTGTAGAAGTACAATACTTACTCAAACAAGCCTGGTCAACCAATTATGGTTGCATTTACAGTCTTATGCAAACAAGTAGTGTTTTAAGAGATTAGTTCCATCTAAAATGAAAATTTGATTTACTCAGTCTCATATCGTTCCAGATTCATGGTTTTTCTTCTGTGGAACATGAGACGATACATTTTGAATAATTAACTGGTCAAATGGGGACTGGAGCTTTGAAAAAGTGAAAAAAAGTGAAAGTGACATGACATTCAGCCAAGTATGGTGACCCATACTCAGAATTTGTGCTCTGCATTTAACCCATCCAAAGTGCGCACACACACAGAGCAGTGATAACACACACACACACACACACACACACACACACACCTGTACATGCACTCCCCCCACCCACAATTCCTGCCGGCCCGAGACTCGAACTCACAACCTTTCGATTGCCAGTCCGACTCTCTAACCATTAGGCCACAACTTCCCTTAAACTTCCCTTAAACTTGAATTAGTGAGTTGAACCTGAGATCAGAATGTGGTTTGGTTTTGTGAAATGAATGGACTGATTCATCAGAAAATGCTGTTGTGAATCAGCTAAATAGAGTTAATATGTTTACATTAATAGATTCTTAAAAAAAAAAAAAAATACAACTTCAGTTTCAGTCTTTTTCCTCACACAAAATTATCAGATGGCTTCATACAGTTGTGTGCAATTCCTTGTCTACTTTTATAACACTTTCATGGTGCTTTTATGCATTTGAATGAACTCCCATATTTGGCTATATTTCCTCATTCACTTATGAAGTATTGAAAAGAGTGGCCAGTATATATATATATATATATATATATATATATATATACACACACATATACATTTTAGCACTGTTAATTTTGTTTTAGAATGAATAAGTGTCAATCTAGATAAGTGTTGGTAGATACATTTATCATTAATATAAGCAAAGCCAAAACCATTTTCCGGATGATAAACAGTGGAAGATTTGGGTCATTTTCGTGTTTGTGTGTGTGTTTATGAAACCAATTAAGCACATTTCTGTGAATGTGCTGTCTTTTAAAGCACATCATTGTGAATTGTGGATGCTTACAGTGGCCACACACACACACACATACACTGCTAGGGGAATAGTAGAGCCTATTAAAATGCATTCATAATGAGTATCCTAAGGAAACTCTCAGTGATGATTAGCTGACTAAGTGTTTTGTGAAACGCACACTGTGGCCATGCCCTGAGGTGAGCTATCATTTAGAAGAGTTAATGAAGCTTTTCATACCTAATTAGCTTTCGGCAAAATGGGAATTATACAAGAAGAAAGTTTATTAGCACATGAAGCTGAAGGATTAGAGAAACTAAAAAGCAGATCTGTTAAAACAGATGGGTCTGTATTTATTTTGATTCGTTTTACTGTTCAATATTGCTTATTTAAATTTATTATAGGGTTAGATGGGTTAGACCCCCCATTTTTAGCATGGATACACAAATGACATACCCAAAATAAAAGGTTGCTACTAATGAGTCTTTCTTACTAGATACATGTGTTGGATTATATTTAAGTATAAGCACCAGTGTTTGGGAAAGTTAATACATTACAGTATGGCATTACTTAGTTACTTTTTATGGAAAGTAATGCATTAAGTTACTTTTGCGTAGTTTTTTTTGTCACTAAGGATGGGCTTGCTTATTTGTTTTTTAATATCAAGCCCAAAAGCTGTATTTTTGGCAACTGTAAAGGCCTTTCACAACAAAAGTGAAATGAAAAAGCTTTAAGCTGGAGGTAGTGCTTCTGAACCTCACTCTCAGTTTCTCTCAACATGGGAACAGGAGAGGTGTCAGTGAATAAATGGGAAAACAAAGTGACTTGCATTACTTAAAAAAAAACAGATATGTTGTCATACATATATATATATATATATATATATATATATATATATATATATATATATATATATATATATATATATATATATTAAAAGTAATGCATTACTTTTTTAGTTACTTTAAAAAATATATTGGATTACTTTGTAATGCATTACCCCAAACACTGATAAATGCAAGTACTGTATGCAGTCCAGCCGATTGAGCCATGGTACTCATGTGAGTTACAAAAGTTTGAGCCTAGTGCATGTCACTTCCTGTCACATTATTTTTCTGTTCCCCGTTTGTACTTTTAACTAAATATTTGTGTGATACTTGCGCCTCTAGGTTTCAATGATTTTGTGATCTCCAAATGTCACACATTATCCACCAGGTGAAACTGTAACGTTACTTACAGTAGGATCATGTAAAAATAAGCTTATTGTGCCATTCATGTCCAATACAAAACATTTAGGATAAGGGATTACAAAAAAACTCTGAAATAACATTTCCTGTGCCTAACTAAGTTAATGTCTTGAGATTTTAACCCATGTTTGTTTTCACATAATTAAAAATGACCTTGAGTGAGACTCACACTGTAATCTGGAGAAGGTTTCAGACTCCTAGAGCCCTCCGGAGAAACTCCCACCCAATAGAAAGCCACCTGCCTGGCCTTGTGTCAGCCAGAGTACCAGTAGAAGTCAGATAAGGCTGTCTCACTCTCTTTCTCTCTCCTCATGCCAGATTTCCAGCAGCAACAAGACTTATCGGGAAGATAAGGGCAGCAGGAAACAGTGGCCTCAGGATGGAGAGTGTGGATGGAGTACATTATTTGTTCAGTGAGAACAAGAGGTAAATATCAAGTTATTTTCTTCAGAGTTAACACAGGAGAGCTATAGATTTGGAGAGAGAAGAGATTGGAGTGAAACTTTATGTGAGACTATTTTTGGTGTAAAGCAAGAAGTTCTGTTCCCAAGATCGATCTATCAAAATCCATCCATCCATCCATCCAAGGAGAGAAGAATTCTAGAAAATATGTATGATTTCCATTATCATGGTATTATTATTATTTTAATGAAAACTATTTTTTTTATCAGGAATCTTTGGTGAATAGAGTGTTCCAAAGAGCATAATTTATTGGAATTAAATTTAGATTTTTTTTTACACACAGATATTAAAATTTTTACATTTTTATATTTCATACATTTTTTAATTCAATTTTTTTTCAAGCTTTGCAGTCCTTCCAGGGACATTTGGACCTCACAATGGAGACAAAATCATTCAGACAGTCTTAAAGTCTTCTTTATCACTACCACTCTGTTTTATAACAAGAAAAGGAGCGTTTTATCCTATAAAATGGGCACAAACCACTAAAAATATTCCTGGTTTCAGCAGTCTAACACTGTGGTCTCAAGACTTCAGATCCAAACCACAATTTAATCTCTACATCTCAATGGAATGATGTAATCCCAACCGGCAGAGCTTTTCCTTCTTCTCTCCTCACCCGTTCACTTCACATTCATCTCTCTCTTGTTTGGGTAAGAGAGCTCTGAGCCAGTGCTACCTATGTAGTTCTTCCTCAGATTAGTGTGAATGCTACGCTTCAAAAAGATATAGATTGTAGATGTAATGACTTTGGCTTTTTCCCCCGAAGCTCTCCGAGGGCTTGACAATGTTTGTGTTTGTGCTATGAGGGCAATGTGGGTTTGAACAGAGCTCAGAACGGCGATAGAAAATGAGATGCTTGGTTTGAAAACACTCATGTGTGCGTGAGGAGCGTCTAGTGGAAATTCCATGCAGCTCTCCGTTTTGAACGTTTTCCAGAGGCAGTGTATGCCTGCTACCTATCAGCTTAATAAAGAAAATGCAAGGACAATTTCCCCATTCTTTGCTTCATTTGCAGCAGACTCTGCACATCTGCGCAACCTCCATCATATTCTTATCTTAATATTGTCAATTTTTTTCTTCTCAAGGCCCATTAAATTCTGAAATCGGTTGTAAATAAAGTTCTAGATGTTGAAAAAAGTTTACTGTTCTCACACACAAAAGTCATGTCATCACACACTATATTTTTATGTCATATTCCAAATGTACCATGATAAAAAACACTGGGTTTTATTCATGCAAATCAACTATCGTAACTGTCCAGTTGTTGCAACTTGACACCGGTAATAACTCACAACAAATGACACAGTATAACATTACTCTTCTTTAAACCGATTTATTCTGCTATCACATTCATCCATCTCCGATCTGTGACCAATGAGGGAGGATGTGGACAGACTCGCCGTCTGTCTTTGACATTAGGCTGCTTTTACAGTATGAATGCCTGTTTGTGAGCGGGAAGAATCATAAATGGAATGATCTATAGGAAAAGGAATGGATGACCAGACAATGTCAAGGGCATGAGTCTCTTTTGAGTTATGCTTCCTCATGCGCATGAGACTAGGTACTCATACACAATGGATCATTTCAGAACCTTATACTCTTTACACTAGCAGTTAATTCTTGCCATTCCAGATTCTCCCAAGGGGCACGTTCGTCTGGGATGCTCACTGATGGGATTCTCACACCTGCTGGACCGCTGTATCTTCTAGGAATTCTATGCTGTTTTTGATTTTTTTTAGCAAGCTGATGGATATTGATATGGGCGTCTTCTCTCTTCTCTGTGTGCTGTCCGTCTAAATGAGATGGAAAATGAGAATTAAAAGTGATCCGGAATTCTTAGGCTTGATAAATATAAATTAAGATATTCTTTAGGGATTTTTTGGATAGGACATAAATCTGTTTAAGATTCTAGCCAAAATATGATATTCAATTTCAGAGGACTAGTTACTCGTTTGTCATTTAGATGATCCTAAGTAATTTATGATACACATTATATAGGTTCAGTTTCTCTGAAACATTCCATTTGGTTTCCCAGAAAGATTGTTAATGGCCTTTTATTTGATGAGAAATTTAGGCCATGAACTTTCACTTTGAGAATGTCTAAATGTTAAAGTTGATTAACTTTTAGTAAATATACTTTTATAGATTCATTTTCATTGCATGAAATTTTGCTATTTATTCTTAATGATTTTTTTGGTCAAATTTTCCAGTTAAAACCCGTTGAACTGAAATATGTGTTGGCAGTTTGTGTACTCAACCACCCAATAATGATAAAAATCCATAGTGGTTTTTTTAATTTTTTTAATCTTGTTAAATCATTTCCCCTTTCTCAAATCGAGCTGATCTCAGATGCCTGTTTGTGTGACATCACACAGACAGGCTCCTCCCATGATAGTTTGATTGACAGTGGTGTTTCAGCACAAACTGGACTGGTGTCTAACCTTAGACCTGCCCTGAGTGAGCTGTCATCAGTCCGCTATTGTTTCACCGCCGGGGCAGATTTAGACAAGAATGTCTCATAAGAAATTGAGCTGTTTTGTTGTAGGATGTAATAATGAACATAGTAGTCTATATTTACTACCGTCATCTGAGCTGCTGAAGACGCAGTGGATTACATTTGTTTTTGAAGAGAATGTGCCCCCGATCTACCTAAATGCATCTATCTTCGTATGAATCATTCGTGATCCAGCTTCACCACAGAAGTGAGCATAAGGTTTTTTTTATGAATCTTTGCAAATTGCCTTTCCTAATAATGTGCTAATTAGCAAGTTTCACAATGAATGCAGCTAAAGTAAACAGTCTCTCTGAGACTCTTTGGAAGAGTGGGGCGGGGTCAGCAGAGCTCATTTGCATTTAAAGGAAAATGCTACCTAACAGCTTGCTCTGAAAAGAGCTGTTTTTAACAGGGTTAAAAAGGTGTTGTTTTACACTACCATTGAGAAATTGTAACCAAACTATGTTACAGACTTTTCATTAAGACCCTAAAGAATCATATCAACTTGTGGAAAAAGGGCATCCGATGACCCCCTTAAACAAGATAACTTTAGTTGAGAAGCAACATTTTCATAGAATGTGAGTGCATTTTCAGTGAAGTCTAAATAACAAGTTAAAAACAAATGAGACAAAAACACACAGTGGAGATTGAAGAATTAAAAAAAAAAACTCTAATATGCAGTGTTGCTTTTCAAGTAAATTTATCTTTCTTTAAGGATTTTTTTATATTTCACTAAAAACTCATTAGAAACGTATTGAGAAGTATTTTTTTCAATGTATGTCATATGAATGTTCGACTGTGGTCTACCATGAATATCTGCTTTTCTGCTTTTTTTTGCATGCTGTGTAGCAGGGATATATGCAAAGCAGCTGTCTCTGGTCATTATTGACAGTAGTGAATGCTTTCTACCTGTTTCAGAGCAAAACAATCACGTCCTCAAAACACCCACTGTGACCCTTTAATGACACACAGGTCATTGCAATTTGTGTGAAATAAACCATTACATTTTGAGCTCTCTCCGGTCAGTTGGTACAATAAGTGAATAGTACCAGACTGCATTTCCTGTTAAGTAACTTTGATGTTATTTGACGTGAAGCCGACATACGTGATCATATGCACACATACGCTCTCTCCTCACCATAGTACTTCAAAGCGTGTTGGGAGAGATTTTAATAGAGACAGATTATGGGGAGTCAACACTCATGGCCATTTGCAGTGCTGAGTGGTTCACAGACTTCATATTTTAAACCAGCTCAGCTAATTTACAGAGCAGAGCACATCATTGCAACAGACGGCTCTCTTTGGTGTGGGGTGCACTCATTTGGACCGTGTGTGTGTTCACATGTGTTTAGGATGGGCATGTTGAGCAAAGCCAAAGATGGATGCTCTCAAAGACAGCATCTTAATCTTTAAAGTAATTCCGAAATGTTCTTTTTTCCATTTCTTTCTAATGGAGGAAAATTGGGTGGAAATCAAGAAAAGAATCAGTTGGCATGTCTTTCTGGTAGGTTCATTCGAGTGTAGTTCAACATAAAGATAGATGCAACCAATATGTATATATACTACTGATCATAAGTTTGGGTTTGGGGTTAGTAAGATTTTTTATTTTATCTTATTATTTGTCTTTTAATTCAGAATGGATTTGTTAAATTGATCAGAAAAGACTTTTAAAGCGGTGAAGACTTTTACAATGTTACAAAGAAATTGAAATTAATTTTGATTTTTCTATTCATCAGAGAATCCTGATTTTATTGTTATTATTTATTTTTATTTTTTTACCAAATCATCATATAATTATTATTATTATTATTATTATTATTTTCTGTTGGTGAGACTGTGTACAATTCTTAAGTAATTAATGGCCATCATAGAAATAAATGACATTTCAATATTAGTGCTGTCATTATTAATCATATTCAAAATAAATATTGTATGTGTGTGTATTTAAATATAAATAATAAATATACACATAATACACACATTTATACATTATTAAATTAAATGTATGCATTTAGCAGACGCTTTTATCCAAAGCAATGCTCTACAAATTGAGCTACAAAAACATTATTAACATATTAACATATTATGTAAACAAAAACATTTATCTCCAATGCAATTAATTGTGATTAATAGTTTGACAGCACTATTTTATATATATATTTTAAAAGTGGTTTTATATCACAATATTACTTTTTTTCTGTACTTTAATCAAATAAATATGATTAGTCACACACAATATATATATATATATATATAATATATATATAAGCATGAATAGATTTCAAATAAGAATTTGATTATCATCCTATAATCTATTTCTGCTTTCAGTTTCTTACACTCTGTCCACAGTTCAAGGCGGTTAGTGTTTTGACAGTGCAATTAGTTTGCGTCTTTGAGAGCCAGATGTAATCTGAATATTTCATTAAATCTGCCACCACTGTGAGAGAATGATGAGAAAATAAAACACATCTTTGGACTTCTTGGGATTCTTATAAAGGTAATATACATTAATGATAACAGACTCATTAGATTGAACCACCTCAGGGCCTTTAAGTACTGCTATGGTCATCTGAATGTTGAAAAAATAGGTTTTGATGTATGACTTTGTACAGATTGTACTTTATTATCACTTAGATTATCAGAAGAATGAAGGAGGCGCCAGACTAACCCACAATTGTCCATTTCATGGACCAAGACTTCATGTCTGCATCAACACACAAAAGTCATTAAAACGAGTCAGTGACTATTCTTCTTGTTTTAGTTTTCATACTCCACCCTCGAAACACTTCTGGAATTTATTTCCGTCTCCAAATTTAATGGCGAGAGAACACAAAGGATGGAAACAGAATCTCCAGTCAACTCCAAAAGTGGAGCGTGGAACTCTTTCCTGTGTTTCGTGGAATTGTCAGGCTGGCATGAACCACACTGCTCTCAGCGGGTTATATCTGCCCCATCGTAACTCTTGTCGTGAGCTTGACATGAAGCAGCTCACTGTTTCTTTTTGTGGTTAGTAAATACATGAAGTAGTTTTTCCTTATGAATTTTAGTTTGGGGAAAAATATGAGATTTAAAGCATGATATGTAAGTGCATTTCAGAGTATTTGCTTTAGCATGGCCTGTGTTGTATGACCACGTTAAACTATGCAGAATGACTGATATGAATAGTTTATTCAATAAGTTCACACATATAGTCTATATAAAAGCAATGGAAAAAAATAAACAAATCTAGCTTTCTGTCACCAAGGTTTCAAATACGAGACGCCACATAAGCTCAAGAGTTCATCTCCGGAACAAAAAGAAAAGTAGGAGATGCCAGAAGAACTGCTGAAAGGAGTGAGTTATGCATTTTGTTTATATACCTTCAGCAATTTGATTGCTTGGATTTTAAGAATGTGCTGCTCCTGAACTTTCCTTTAGAGTTCTAATTTATGACATGTATATACACATATTGCAATTAAGAAAATAAAACCCCTACGACATGATGTTTACAATATTCTGATGCATATCAAGATAGGTCAATAATTCCAGTGAGTCACCGCTCTTATAGTAGTACCAAAGTGATGGTTGGGTGTGAGTAATAGCGATCTGAGGAAATAGGCTGTGAAACATATGTTTGTGGGCGATTATGGGGGCTGGGGTGGGCCTGACAGATGTGGTGTGACTTCATCAGCGGTTGATGGACCCTTCTGACCCCACCCATCATTCTTGAAGTCTTCCAGTCGCCTCCCTTTTCCTACTTTACAAATCCGAAGAACATTAATCTGCTCGTATTTATTTTCAGCGATGTAGCGCGGGGCTGTCTGTAAGACTTTTATTTTGTGTGCAATGTGTAGGTTTGCCCTACCATTGAGATCAATTTTAATTCTAAAGACTAGATCCAAAAAAAGCAGCAAAATTGAAAAGTGATGAATGTCAGGGTTAGCTGACAACAGCATTATTTCTCGGTTGTCTGTCATCTTTGATGGATAAGATGACATTTCCCAATTTTAGTTCTGAGTATGCTGTGTATAAAAGTACAGCTTTATGTTGCTGTATACTCACTACCATTCAAAAGAAAAAAAAATCAATATTTAGAGAAATTAACTATTATTCAATGAAAAGACACTTATACAAATATTTTTTTTAATAAATACTGTTCTTTTGAAGTGTCTTTTCATCAAAGAATACTGAAAAAATTTGTATCATGGTTTCCACAAAAACTACAGTTCCTCTTCAGCAACTCGAGCTGTGTCGAGAACGTTTGGGGAATGGGTCCAGTGTGACGTCTCTGAATAGTGTGTATAATCAGTCCAAAGGAAGGGCGAGACGTCATAGGCGGGAGACGTCAGAGACCAGGAAGCATAAAAGCATGAGCGGCGAAGCCGGTAATCAGCCTTGTGTCTTCAGCAAGCGCTCTGTGTGTGTGTCAGTCGCTATCTGATTGTCAGTCTTATTTAGTGTTGTTTGTCCACTGATAAACTCCATTGTCAAAGCTTCAATCAAGAGAAGTTTTGGGTGAGAGCAGGCAGCATTCAGGCTGTGTGTTTTCCCTGCCAAAAAAAAAAAAAAAGGTAGGGACACACACAGCTTAAGAGTGAAGCGCGCAGTGTCAGCTCTCGAGGAAGTTGACGGCTGCGATGCGAGCCTTTGCTTCACTCTCAGAAGGCTCTCTTTGAGGAGAGAGCTTTCACTGGCATTTCTCGCGGTGCCAGCCCCGCTTTTGTCGAGGCGGAGCGGTGGTTGTGCTCTCTGGATTCGCTTTCGGATCTGCTGGAAGGAATGTAAGACGGGCAGCAAGTCCCTATCTTCTTTCTTAGCCACCAGATCCAGCGCCCGCTTTCGGGGGTTCGGAAGCCCGCGTTTGCGGTACTTTCTCCCCGATGAGAGGGCACGATGCGCTGCCTGTCTTTCTCAGAGGAGATTGATATGGAAAGGCGTCGATGAGCTCGCCAGTTGTTCAAGCACCAGTCACACAAGCAACAGTTACACAAGCATATTATGCCTAATATGAGTGGAGCTCGCGCAGTCAGCTCTCGGGGGGCTGATTGTGCTTTTCTCGTTGTTAAGTGCTCCGCTCTCACCGGGCACGCTCCGAGGAGTGTGTCCATGCATGCGATCTTGCGGTCGCGCTGGGGCTGAGGCACGGTGGCGACCGGGTTCGCAGGAATCGCACATGATCTGGCGAACGGGTTGGAGACGGCTCGTCCTATCTCCACCCGTGTTCACTAGATCTAGAGCTCGTTCTTAAGGCTTGGAAACCCGTGCTGCGGTTTCTTCGTCCTCGGAGGCAGAGCTCGCTGCAGCATTCATCTTTCTCTGAGGAGATTGATGTTGTTTGTGTGACTGAGTAGCATAAAATAAAAAGAATACAAAAATATATATACATATAAATAAAAATAGACATGCACGCTGCCGAGGCAACGTGTGTATTACATTGTTTCATCTTTATGTGAGTTTTTTCTACACCAGACCGTGTTGACTCGTCTGGTTGTTGACTACTATATATTAATATTTATCTGACTATGTGAAGTTAGATGTGCAGGGTCTCTAGGGATGTAATTTCTTATGTGAGAACACGTGTGTACTGCTCTTCCTCTGAGGAGGTTGAGGCGGTCAGGGGCTGCTGGGCGGAGCAGTCCCAACCATGTTCCAGCCCCTCGTGCCGGGGGTGTCACTTTTGTACTCCGCAGACGCTAGAGTCAGAGTGGCGCTCCCAGGCCGAAGGCTTCTAGTGGAAAGCAGTTCTAAGGCCCGTTGTTTTTTCGCTGGATAGCCTTCATCATAACGTCCTGACGCGTAAGGCCTAGGACGTTTTGAGGGCCAGCTCCCTCTGGGGAAGAGTGGTGTACACCGCATTACACAGTGCCCGTCTCTCCTCAGTGCCCTCAGGAGATCAATCTGCCATTCTCTCAGTTACCGCCCGGAAACGCAGCGGTGCTAAGAGGCTCGCGACCTCCTGGGAGGTTTCCAGAGCAGCTAGTTCGGCATTCTCCTGCCGGTGCGCCACTTCAGGGCACCGAGCTAATTGCTCTGATGCCACCAGAGATCAGTCTTGAGAGGCTGATTCCCTTAGTAGACTATTTGGCAGCGTGAAAACTACTGCCAAATGTGTCTCAGTGGGTCCTGCACACTGTAGTGAGAGGCCACAGAATCCAGTTCTGGTGGGCCCCAAGCAAACTCTGGTAATGGAACAGAAGTAGACTCTCTCTGAGCACGGAGGCCATCGAGGTGGTCCCTCCTTGGGTTGCAGAGTCCGGGTCCTACAGCCGGTACTTCACTGTTCCGAGGAAGGATGAGGTGTTGTGTCCTTTTTTAGATCTGTGTTTTTTGAACCGCTCAGTCAGGGGACTTTAGTTTAGCATGCCTGCACAGGCCAAGTCTGAGGACTGGTGTGTCACTATCTATCAAAAAGATGCACTTATCTCCATCCTTCTTCATCGGAAGTTCCTGAGGTTTGCTTTTGGGGGCAAAAGCCTACCAATACGGATTTTCCACTGGCCTTGCACTCTCACCCCACACTTTCACGACTCAACCACATTGACGATTGGTTGATATCAGCTCAATCTTAGCAGATGACGGTTCAGCACCGAGGTGTCATTCTCGCTCACATGAAAGAGCCGGGGTTAAGACTTAACGCCAAGAAAAGTGTGCTTTCTCCACTACAGAGAACCACTTATCTGGGCATGTTGTGGGATTTGACCACGATGCAGGCACGTATGTCACCTGCTCGGATCGAGTCGATCCTCACTGCAGTCACGAGAGTGAGAGAAGGCCGGTCACTCACTGTCAAGCAGTCATGGAGATTGCTGGGTCTGATGGCTGCTGCGTCCAACGTGAATACTATTGGCCTGCTGTACATGAGACCCGTACAGTGGTGGTTCAAGACCAAGGGGTTCTCCCTGAGGGGAAACCCACTTTGCATGCTAAAGGTTACGCGGCGCTGCCTACGTGCCTTGGATATGTGGAGGAAGCCTTGGTTCTTGTCTCAGGGCCCGGTGCTGGGAGCTCCTTGTCGCCGCGGGATGCTAGCGACAGACGCGTCCCTCACCGGCTGGGGTGCGGTCATGAGTGGCCACCCTGCCCGTGGTCTGTGGAGTGCTCGCCATCTGACATGGCACATCAACTGCCTGGAGATGCTGGCCATGCTATGTGGTGGCCATGGTGGCCTACCGCGCCCCTTTCGGTGGACAGTCAGTGGGCAGATACCCTCTGGTTACATGTTTCCTTTATGGTGCGCTGAGGCTGAGGCCTCCGGCCAGAAGAAGCTTATGGTAAGTGGTGATCAGGATGCTATCCTAAGCCTTCAGTCCTCTGATCTCCCCTCTCCTGGGGGTCAAGACTCACTCCTTCTGAAGTTTGGCCATTGGACGGGTTGTCCCCGATTTCTGTCAGGCTCCTTCTCCTTCTCTTGCTTTAGCTGTGCTCTTCCAAACTAGGCAGAGATTTGAAAGTCTGGCGGCGTGGGCATTCTCATTCCCCAAACGTTCTCGACGCAGCTCGAGTTCCTGAAGAGGAACGTCTAAGGTTACGTATGTAACCCTGGTTCCTCGAAGGAACGAGACACTGCGTCGCAGTGCCACACTTCCGGCATCTCTGGCTGGCGCTTGCTTCATCCTTTGAGGCTGATTACCGGCTTCGCCACTCATGCTTTTATGCTTCCTGGTCTCTGATGTCACCCGCCTATGACGTCTCGCCCTTCCTTTGGACTGATTATACACATTATTCAGAGACGTCATGCTGGATGTGTTCCCCAAATGTTCTCGATGCAGTGTCTCGTTCCTTCGAGGAACCAGGGTTACATACGTAACCTTAGACGTTTTTACTCTATTTTTATTAAAAAATAAAAAATAAATTATCAGACAAAGGTCAAGTCAAGTCAAGTCACCTTTATTTATATAGCGCTTTAAACAAAATACATTGCGTCAAAGCAACTGAACAACATTCATAAGGAAAACAGTATGTCAATAATGCAAAATGATAGTTAAAGGCAGTTCATCATTAAATTCAGTGATGTCATCTCTGTTCAGTTAAATAGTGCCTGTGCATTTATTTGCAATCAAGTCAACGATGAGTTGCGATCAAGTCAACAAGATGAAGTGACCCCAACTAAGCAAGCCAGAGGCGACAGCGGCAAGGAACCGAAACTCCATCGGTGACAGAATGGAGAAAAAACTTGGCTCAGTTGGGGGGCCAGTTCTCCTCTGACCAGATGAAACCAGTAGTTCAATTCCAGGCTGCAGCAAAGTCAGATTGTGCAGAAGAATCATCTGTTTCCTGTGGTCTTGTCCTGGTGGTCCCCTGAGACAAGGTCTTTACAGGGGATCTGTATCTGGGGATCTGTATCTCTAGTTGTCCTGGTCTCCGCTGTCTTTCAGGGATGTAGAGGTCCTTTCTAGGTGCTGATCCACCATCTGGTCTGGATACGTACTGGATCCGGGTGACTGCAGTGACCCTCTGATCTGGATACAGACTGGATCTGGTGGCTACGGTGACCTCGGAATAAGAGAGAAACAGACAAATATTAGCGTAGATGCCATTCTTCTAATGATGTAGCAAGTACATAGGGTGTTATTTGAAGTGTTCCCGGTTCCTGTTTACCTAATTAATGCAGCCTAAAAATCCTTTAACGGATTTGGATATTAAAAGCATATTAGTTATGTGTAAACCAGGTTTAAGAGATGGGTCTTTAATCTAGATTTAAACTGCAAGAGTGTGTCTTCCTCCCGAACAATGTTAGGTAGGTTATTCCAGAGTTTAGGCGCCAAATAGGAAAAGGATCTGCCGCCCGCAGTTTATTTTGATATTCTAGGTATTATCAAATTGCCTGAGTTTTGAGAACGTAGCGGACATAGAGGATTATAATGTAAAAGGAGCTCATTCAAATACTGAGGTGCTAAACCATTCAGGGCTTTATAAGTAATAAGCAATATTTAAAATCTATACGATGTTTGATAGGGAGCAGTGTTGACAGGACCGGGCTAATATGGTCATATTTCCTGGTTCTAGTAAGAACTCTTGCTGCTGCATTTTGGACTAGCTGTAGTTTGTTTACTAAGCGTGCAGAACAACCACCCAATAAAGCATTACAATAATCTAACCTTGAGGTCATAAATGCATGGATTAACATTTCTGCATTTGACATTGAGAGCATAGGCCGTAATTAAGATATATTTTTGAGATGGAAAAATGCAGTTAAAGTAGTTCATAAAGTCATTACTGCTGTGGTGTTGGGAAATGTCAACACTTGTTGAGGCTTTATTTTTCGCTAATTTAGCCACTGTATTGAATAAATACCTGGGGTTATGTTTGTTTTCTTCTAAAAGAGAAGAAAAGTAATCGGATCTAGCAGTTTTTAATGCTTTTCTGTAGGATAGGTTACTTTCCCTCCAAGCAATACAAAATACCTCTAGTTTTGTTTTCCTCCAGCTGCGCTCCATTTTTTGGGCTGCTCTCTTTAGGGTGCGAGTAAGCTCATTATACCATGGTGTCAAACTGTTTTCCTTAACCTTCCTTAAACGTAGAGGAGCAACTATATTTAAAGTGCTAGAAAAGAGAGAGTCCATAGTTTCTGTTACATCATCAAGTTGTTCTGAGGTTTTGGATATGCTAAGGAATTTGGATACATCAGGAAGTTAACTAAAAGCAGTCTTTTGTGGTAGAAGTGATGGTTCTTCCATACTTGTAACAAGAAGTAGAATTTACAATTTTGAAGTTTGCACAAAACTAAATAATGATCTAAGATATCATCACTTGGCTGCACAAATGCAGCATTGATTGGCATAAGAGACTTTTTCCCAAACTCCCAAACTTCTGAATGGTAGTATACATGCAGATATTTTCATCAGTCAAAACCAATTTGGATTATTAGGCATGTTTAATATCAGATTGTCAGAGAGTTGAAAAGTGTTTTCCATTCACACTGATAGTGTTTATGCTGCATAGCCGAATTGTAGCTTTAAACAGAAAATAGTGGTTTATTAGTGGTGCTCAGGCATAACAGTCATAAATAAATAATAATAATTAATAATAATAAATCTTATTGGGATTCAGAGTTGTTACAAACTCCATTATTATGAAGTCTTATTTACATAAGAATTGGGATAACTTTTGCATCCAAATTTTAATTTATCTACACGGAATATAATATAAATCCCAATGCATCTGTCCAAACTGTGTAAATCCTCTGGATTTAGTTACATTTAATGAAAAAGAGGTGTTGTGTGTCATTTTGCATAGAAAGTATTATGTTATGTCACTTCAAAGAAGCCTACATTGCAAGCAGTGTTGTGATTAATAGGTTACAGTGAATTTCCACTGAATTTAAACGGATAAAATGAACAACAAATCACATTCAATGAGAAACATACCTTAGGCTGAATGTAAACAGTGCTTTGTTTTTGATCCTTGGCCAAGTTCTTCATATCTTCTGCATATTTAACTTTTAAATACTGGATATGACCAACCAGTTATTCAAACGTGACAAACACCTCTGTCATGCAAGCAGAAGCAGACTTGCATTCGCCAGAGACTCTGGTATGAGAAATGTTCCCTCTGTTTTTCTGCATTTGAGATTGATTGGGGTTTTTGATGAATCCATTGATTGGTTGGAAGAGTTCAGAGCTCAGCTGGTGGAGTCCACAGGCGCTCTCGCAGTCTGTTCTTTTCACCGACTCTGTTCTTTCATTTATAGCGATACTTTGATAATAAAGATAAATGTTAATCCAAACAAGAAGTACAGATAGAAATGTAGATTTTCCTTGGAAAAAGACTGAATCCTTTGGCATTATGACAAATGGATGAATCTGAGACAAATTAGATTTTTTTTCATAAAGGCGTATATCATGTATCAAAATGGTGACATGTAAATGCTATGCCATTATTTAAATTATCTTATTTTCATGATATAATCTATTTCAGGAAAACCCGCCCCAATGTGGCACAAAAAAACAAAATGTACTGTAGTTGCTTGCTTTACACGTCGATCAGACGGTCTCTTCCTGTATAATATAAATATAAAATATATATATATATATAAATCAAGCCTTACAGTATGTGGTTTAGTCGTAAATACAGCTACCAGAGATTACCAAAGAATTTGTAAGTGTGTGTGTCCAACTGGGGCATGGAAGCACTAGAGCATCAGAAGGCCACTCACACCCCAGCGTTCAGCCTCTCTCCTTTAGGAGAGCTTTGATTAATGAGCTCTCATGCTTTAATGAAAGCATGTGAAGAGGGGGAAGGATTTCACCGTGACGCAAAGCTGGCAGGAGTCAGACTTGGGGGTCGGGCCTCCCTTCAGTATCAAACATTATTGTCTCTTTTTCGCTCTCGCAGTCGTTCTGCTTATATTTCTGAGTCTGACCTGCAGTTACTCATTACCTCTTTTGAAGTGCCTCTTGTCATGGCTGCTGTTGTCCTTGGATCTCCTCGTTCCCCATCAACGTCTCTGGATTTAGGCAAATACATCTATCTTCTGTATTGCAGCCTGCTGAAATGCAAACACCAACGAGAGTCGAGTGGAAAAGTTGAGCTTTGAGAATCGGAGGTCAATTTGGGGGTCCTCTGCTCCTTCTTTTATGCATTTTTAGACAGGTCTTTATGCAAAGAGCACTGTAAACTCTTCAGCACATCATGCATTTGAATTTGAAGGGTGTAATGGCAATTTTTACACCATGACACCTGTGTGTGTGTGTGTGTGTGTGTGTGTGTGTGTGTGTATGTTGATAGGAGGCACATCAAGTGACAGAAATGGTAAAATGAGAAAGATAAAGTGATCTGGCTCTATCCATTTTCTTTATCTGAATGTTCTGTTGAAATGTTACTACCGGTTCAGCAGCATCAGCTCTGTAAATACTAGTCAGTGGCACAATGTGCAAAGAACATAACCTGCTTCTATCGCATTGAACTGTACTGCATTGAAATGCCACCCAGAACCTTTTTGCAAAACTCTGACAAATGATTTCAACACCATAGCATCAATGAGTTTTGCAATTGCAATCACCTTTCAAAATTTTTTTTTTCATGAAAATAAACCCTTCCAATAGCTGCATCACTTAAAAAAAATATAGATATATTTATTACAGGGCATCAGGGTTGTAAGTTAAATTTGAATAAGTTACTAAATTCCAAAGAAATATAGCATTTCCCGTCCATCCATCCATCACTCCATCTTTTTCATCTTTATTCATCTGTCTGTCCATCATTCTGTCTTTCAACCTGTTGTTCTATCTTTTATTCTGTCTATCCATTGTGCTATTGCTCTCGTCATTGTTCAGTCTATCCATCACTCTATCTATCATTCTATTTGTTGTTCTCTCTGTCCATAAGGCCTGTAAACCTTCGTACGTGAGTGTTTTTGAGCTTTTTCCAAATCTTTAATACCTTTCTTAAGCCAAAAATCCATTTTTCTAAAAAAAACAAACAAAAAAAAAAACTTTGTTTTTCTAGTTAAACATCAAAATGAAATAAATGTAATGAACTGAATGTCTGCTTCATTGCATTCAAATTTGAATAGCAGTTCTGCATCCTATTTGCTACCTCAATTGATATTCATGAATATGCAAGTCACTCTGAGCCCCTTCACAGATTGTACTGCTCTGGAAAGCAAACTGAAAACTTTTTTTTATTATCATTTGTTTTGGGCAAACGTTTCAAAGATGTCTGGAAAACCTAAAGTAGAGCTCTCTAGTGGATGTACAGATAAAAGATTGATGGGGAAAAGAGAACAAGCTGTAACTGTGGTTAGAGATGTATTTTCAAGGAGAGCGAGAGAGAATGCGAGGAAAATAATAGGAGAAAGATGAACGTTTTGATGGGCACTGTATCAGAAATGAGGTGGGTGGTGTAATTGGTACAGCTTGTGAGTTTTGGCACGCATTGACCCATCGCTGGGCATGAAAGGGGCAGCATATGGCTGCTTAGCAAGGGCTTGGCCCACCTTTACGCAACAGACTCCCTCTGTCGCATCCCCAAAGACATGCAGGCATGTGCTGGATGCCAAAAACCACAGGCTTAGTACTGATGCCAAATCCTTTACAGCAACCCAAGCCAATGGTTAAGTTAAGAGACAGCCCAAGACTAAGTGTCTTTCATCTTCAAAGTTAGCCCTTAAGGATAGATTGATATTGTAACAGTCTTGTGGTAGCCAGACTTCACACAAAATGGAAAAGTGGCCTCGATTTTTAGGTAAAGTAAAAATGATACTCTTCAAATAAGTAGTTATCATCTAAAATTTGTTTGGTAGAATACTGTTTCTTCAGAACAGTAATATCACAGGCATTATGATTTTTTTTTTTTTTTTTTTCATGATCCTCTTTGCAAAAACCTCTTGTGATACCTAATTTTAGTCCAGACCACCAGAATAGTTTTCTAGTCATTGTGAAACCAGTTGTTTTCTTGAGTCATCTTTCTAACTTAATTAAATTGTTATCGTGATACTTTGGTATTATTATTGTTATTTTAAATTTAAATCTAATGATTTTTTTTTGCATTATTATTATAACTATGATTATTATTATAATTGTTGTTGTTGTTACTACTATTAATACTACTACTACTACTACTACTACTACTACTACTAAATTATTTTATATTGCTATTTTTAATCTTGTAGTTTATTATTACTTTTGTTGGTGTTAATGAAATGGGAACGTTCAAATTCAAAGAGCCCAGACCAGTGGGGAATATTTGGTTGTGGTGTGCTGTCACGTCTGTCCCTTACATCACTATTTTGGCTCAAATAGTTTCTGTCTGGGCAAACCATGGCTGCTTCCTGCTCAAATGCACTAGTTAGAAAAGGCATGTAATTAACATAGTGAGTAACAAATGCCCTTTGTAACTCTTTTAAAGTTTTAACACTTTTTGATTCTTGTCTTTTACATTCACTATGTATTTTAAACATTATTAAGATGCACCAGAACATGCTGGAGTTATGCATTTTTTTTCTTTGCATGCAAATCTCCACTGGCTTGTGTAGCAGCCGGTTCTTATCTACAGAACTGTAATTAAACTGAGGCTCCTCAGAGCTTCATTTGAAGAGGAGATGCTTCACTTTAATTAGGCGTTCTCTCCTGCCTCAGTCACGGCAGCTGAGGAGTGTCTACCGGCGTTCCGCTCGCTTGATCCGGGTTCTGTCACAGCGGACCCACAACAAGGAGAACACTGCTCTGTAGAAGCGGATGGCTGCTAATCCACGTTTAGTCAAGCTGAGGGTGTTATCAGATATCAAAGGGCATGTAGGATTAGCCATAAACGTGCATTAACAAAAATGTTATTGTTGGATCCCATCTGGGCCCAAGCCAGTGCAGCAACCTGGGAGGTCAGTCTGTGTGAATGCAGATGTTACAGGAGTTTTAAAGCAGATGAGAATGGATTGTAATGAATAAATGATGTCACACTAACTACTAATCTGCCACTACCCATGCTGCCATTTCTTTCTTTCTCTTTCTTTCTTTCTTTCTTTCTTTCTTTCTTTCTTTCTTTCTTTCTTTCTTTCTTTCTTTCTTTCTTTATTAGTTTCTTTATTTCTTTCTTTACTTGGACTTCTCAAGGGTGGGAAAATACGTATTTATGAATGTAAAGAAAATATTTATATTACAAAATATATATTTTTATTAGAAAGTATTATTTATATTTTTAGTTCTTGTTTTACTACTGTTTACTAATTTTGATATACATTTTTGTTTAATATTTTTTGCAAAAATATTATATTGTTTATTATGTTTAGTATTTTAGTAAATCTGGTAAACTAGATTGCACAAAATGGATTAGTATATTATTGTTACTATTTTTTATGTTTATTTTTGTTTACTCTTTTTAGATATTTATTTGTTTACTTTTTAAATATTTGGTTTTTGTTTACTGTTTTAATATTATATTATTTATACATTTAAATACACAACAGTAGTAGTTCATGTTTAAGTATTATTGCTTTTAATATTTAATATTTTTGTTTACTTTTTAAAAATACAATATGCATTTTCTTTTGAATATTTATTTTTGTTTACTGTTTAAAATTGTTTGTTTGCTTTTTAATATTATATGACTTATTTTATTTAGTATATTAGTGAACCTGGTACAATAGTATGTACAAAGTTTTAAATAAATCACAATATTTGTTAATTTTTATGTATTATTACTTTTACTATTTAATTAAAAAAAGTGTACTATTTTGAATATGTATTTACATTTTTAAATATTTATTTTGTTTACTTTTTTAAATATTGTATTTCTTATTTAATTAAATGTACTCATTTTTAAATACTATCAAGATTTACAATATAATATGCAGACCTGAACAAAGACCTTTCCTGTTCAACAGGACCAACATATGGATGCTTTTTTGAACTTTTGACAAGGAGTGTATTAAATCAAGCATGTAGTTTTCACTGACGTCGCTGTGATCCTATCAGGACATTCCCTCAGAAAATGTTTAAAGACTCACGCTGGAGCAACAGGGACTCAAGTACTGAAACTTAGGCTAAACATTTAATAGACACAGGCACAAATAGGAAACACAATCATCCATTAAAGGCATCTGTTTTGGATTTGGACTAAGTCCTTTCTTTCCGTCACTGCCGTGTTTTTGACCGAGGGCAGGTTAGACGGGGGCTACTGCTCACAGACACTAACAAGACTGATTGCAGAAAGGCTATCGGGTTTCCCCCCTCACTCACTCACACACATACACACACACACACTCTTCCCCTCATCTGTGAGTGTTTACCGACTACATCTCTGGCCCTAATGACAGATCAGCCCCGGGACAGAGCATATAGTCGGTTCTCAGTAACCAGATGTTGAGTGTGTGGATGCATCACTGTTGGTGTGTATCAGATTGTCCCCGATCGGTGTACACCTGGGGCAGTTTTCTGTTTGTATGTATTTGTACCCATGCTTCCAAAATGTGTGACTTTAAACAAAGATTTTGGAAGTCACTACCATGCCTTTCCCAGACCATCATGAGTCATAATGCCTGCATGTTTATTTGGGCCTGGATTTCCGTAGTCTGCGCGCATACCTGGATTACTTGAAAACCATTTTAATGGCAAAATGAACAAACTACAAAACCTTAGACTTTTTTTCTAGTGTGTGTGTATGTCTGTGTGTATGCACGAATCAGAACTCTCCAATTCCGCTTAGTGTACACATGCGGCAGTTGCGGTCTGAAAGTGTTTGTTTGAGTGTGTGTTCGGTTAATTTTTCAAAATGAGTCTTTGTAAACACAGATTTAAGAAGTACTTTAATATTCCTACTCACTCTGTGAGGCAAGAGTGCTGCACAAGAAAGGAATAAAAAAAATATGTATATATACAGTATGTATATATATTTTTTTCCGTCTCCATTGTTTTGTCTTAAACAGTAATGTGATAAACAAATAATAAAATATTTCACAGATATCTCACAAGAGATCACACCAATGTTCTTTAAGCTTTATTTTTGTTCATTATTTGACTTATTATGTGACTTATTTTAGTGCAAAAGTAAATATGGTAAAATGCACAAGGTTTTACACCACAATATTCAATCATTTTCTTTCTCATAAAAAGTACAGAAAGAAATGGGAAATTTAAATTATATTAATCAAAAATTAACTGAAATATAATATAATTGATGAGTACATTTCACACACATGCATATTGTATTATATTGTATTATATTATATTATGTTATGTTATATTATATTATATTATATTATATTATATTATATTATATTATATTATATTATATTATATTATATTATATTATATTATATTATATTATATATTATTTGTTTTCTTATTATTCTGTATATTTGATAAATATTTTGAATATTGAAAGATATTGAAATAACTTTGAAGTTCTTTTTTTTCTTTTGAAAAAAAAGATACAGATATTATTTTAGCCTCTTATTCAGCAAAAAAAAAAAAAAATAATATAAGTACATTTTAGGGTTATTATATAGACACTCATATTCTCAAATATACATACACAAAATATATTAATATTTTGACTATTGAAAATTTTCTTTTGAATGAAAACATTTAAATATTTGGTTAATCTGAAATATTAGAAGAAAATTTTTTTTACTACATTATTGAATCATTCTTTTGAACATTGAAATATATTTTGATAATTTAATATATCTAAACAATCTTTATTATAATATAACAACAAATATCTTTATTAATATACAGTACAGACCAAAGGTTTGGACACACCTTCTCATTCAAAGAGTTTTCTTTATTTTCATGACTATGAAAATTGTAGAGTCACACTGAAGGCATCAAGGGCTATTTGACCAAGAAGGAGAGTGATGGGGTGCTGCGCCAGATGACCTGGCCTCCACAGTCACCGGACCTGAACCCAATCGAGATGGTTTAGGGGTGAGCTGGACCGCAGACAGAAGGCAAAAGGGCCAACAAGTGCTAAGCATCTCTCGGGGAACTCCTTCAAGACTGTTGGAAGACCATTTCAGGTGACTACCTCTTGAAGCTCATCAAGAGAATGCCAAGAGTGTGCAAAGCAGTAATCAAAGCAAAAGGTGGCTACTTTGAAGAACCTAGAATATGACATATTTTCAGTTGTTTCACACTTTTTTGTTATGTATATAATTCCATATATAATTCCACCTGTGTTAATTCATAGTTTTGATGCCTTCAGTGTGAATCTACAATTTTCATAGTCATGAAATAAAGAAAACTCTTTTTTAATGAGAAGGTGTGTCCAAACTTTTGGTCTGTACTGTATCTCTTTTAAATATTTTGTGTTCCACAGAATAAAAGAAGGTCAGAAGTTTATTTATTTTTTTATTTTTTTATCAGAATAAAAGAAGATCAGAAGTTTATTATTATTATTATTATTTTTTTCATATTTATTATTTATTTTTAACATCCAAGTGTAATATAAATGAAACTGTTAGTTATTTAAGGTGGTGGTTGAGGACAGAATTATTGTTTATTCATACCTGCCTTGTCTCTGGTGAGTGTGTTATTTAGCGCTCTCAGCTGCATCACATACAGTGGATTACACACAGTCTGTCTCTATCTGTCTTGTTCTCGCAGCCTCTTTCCTCCTTTCACTTTATTTGCTGAAATACTAAAGTCCTGCCAAACCTTGTACAGTAACACAGTCCAAGTTCATACCTCACATGTTCAGTGCGGTCCATGGAGAGCTTCCTGTGTGGTACGGAGCCCGTGCTCGTGTATACTGCTGAAGGAAGCTTTCACCAGCCTTCTCCTTACCCCGGCAGGGAATACAGTATCTGATGAATGTCTTCTGTTCGGCCACAGTCCTCAATCCATTCTCACAGCGGTGTCTGTGCAGTGCCCCTCTCACAGCTCTTTAGCTCTGATAGATGGCTCGGTGTGGACCGCAGAAACAAACACTTGGATAGGGTTTACTCTGAAAATACAAATAACGAGAAGTAAATGGGGTCTGTACGGTTTGTCCTCTCAAACTGGATTGCAGGAAAGAGAGAATAGACAAATAGAGAAAACGTCAGGGCAGCTTGTGTTGTCTGTCAGGTTTTCTAATGTTTAATTGTGTTTGATTGAGATTATATTTATTTGAGCTACAGTACGGATTAGATTTTTTTTTTTCATATTAAAAACACTAAGTTCAAAACTAAAGTGTCATTTCTGCTTTAGCATCAAATAAAATGTCAAAAGTTCTCAAATGTATAAGATGCTAATTTTAAATTAGTTATTGAACTGTAATCTTGACAGATCTGCCAGGGTTGTAACCAAGAAGGCTGTCTTCAAGGCACACCACTTCAAGAAGTTTACCTTTAAATCAAAATATTTTCCTTTTAATCGTTTACGACATGTTTGTATTTTAAAACATTCAGACATCCACACCATTATTCAATGTTCACATTTTTCAAGGACATCTAATGGAGGAACATTTTTTCAGATGTTCTAAGCTGTTGCGTTTTTATGACGGCAAGAAAGTGAAGGATGCTCTGGTCTGGCTGTCTCTGCTTGTGCCTGATTAAATATATGGCTGTGGTTTGGGATCTGCCTGTGTTTGAGGGCCCAGAACAAGGAGGAGGGGAATCCACATGAAGGGCAGCACAAATCTCATATTAGAAGAAACAAACAGAACAAAACCCCAACATCAGGGTTATGCTTCTATCTATCTATCTATCTATCTATCTATCTATCTATCTATCTATCTATCTATCTATCTATCTATCTATCTATCTATCTATCTATCTATCTATCTATCTATCTATCTATCTATCTATCTATCTATCTATCATTCTATATATTGTTCTATTGTTCTATCTATTGATCTATCTATTGTTCTATCGTTCTATCTATCATTCTATCTATTGTTCTATCGATCTATTGTTCTATCATTCTATCGTTCTATCGTTCTATCGCTCTATCATTCTATCATTCTATTGTTCCATTGTTCTATCGTTATATCGATCTATCGTTCTATCGATCTATCGTTCTATCGATCTATCGTTCTAACGATCTATCGTTCTATCTATCATACTATCTATCATTCTATCATTCTATATATCATTCTATTGTCTCTCTCCATCTATTATTCTATCTATTCTGTCATACTATATTTTTTATATATTCTATATGTGTAAATGAAATGTCTATCTATTGATCTATCATGCTATCTATCGTTCTGTCATTTCATTTATCCATCTGCCCATTTACAGTTTTTTCTCAGTCACTTTGGTACATTTCTAGATTCATCCTTACTATTTGCAAAGTATGTGCATTTCTCAAAACAATTTGTACAAACAGCACCACAAAACAGATAACCAAAAAAAAGCCTGTGACTTACTCAAAATCTTTAGTTCATCTCAAAAGCAAGTATTTGCGTCAATGAACATATCAGTGCCATCAGAATGGAAAGTCCTTGTGTCATTGTTCACAAACAAGATAGTCAAAATGCTTAGTCATGTTGTCAATATAACATTGCACTTTGTTAGTATTACCTGATGTAAACTATGGCAACAGTTTGCGATGACAGTGTATTGAACAGTATGCCATATGCTTATGTATGCCATATGCTTTTCAAAAGTACAAATTTACGCATTACTGTATGTGGGATATTGATTGAAAGAGACTGGATAGAATTCAGAGTTACACTTTTACTAGTGGACTGACCAAAAAATAAAAATAAAACAATAAATAAACCTTTACAATGTCATTCTTATATAGAAAAGGAAAAAGACATATGGGCACAAAGATAAAAATAAAAAATAAGTCCATCAGAATTTGTAACTCTTGTGTTGTCCTCTGTCTATACAGTATAAGCTTTCCAACTGAAGATTCATGAGTTGAATCTTTGAGCTATTTCAGAGAAATGGTTCATCATTGTTTGATCTACATTCTCTTCATTAGTCAAGATTCACTTGCACAATTCATGGCAAATTACGAAAAGTCTGATCATAATGTGCAAAAAAAAAATAAAAAATGGCTTGACAGTTTATGACAACTAGATGAACCATTTTGCATTTAATGACTTATACGATGAACTAAAGATTAGATGTTTTGAGGGGGAAGACTATTGCACAGAAAACTATATAATACATTTTGAGCAACATGACATTGATAATGTAGGAAACCGCAGATAAATGTGCGTAATCAATTGCATGAATGTACAAAAGCAATCACAACTTGTTGAAAAGAATGAGAATCTGGTTTTATGATGTGTATAAATGACTAGATGATGTGGAGGTTGTACAAGTAGTTTTGAGAATTTCATTTCTAATTTGAGAAATGCACCAAAGCGACTGAGAAAAACTGTATTAGTCTGTCTATCCGTATGTCTACCATCCATCCATCTATATTTCTATCCTTCTGTTGTTCTTTAACCTTCTTTAGCATATAATGAATCCTCTAAAATAAAGTGACAGAGCTGACCTAGTTTAAGATCTAACAGCCTACTTCAATTAATTTTTGCAAAGTTTTAAGCGGCACTGAAATTTCTCAGATCTGGTCTGATGTGGCTGCTTTGGATTCCTGAGACGCAGTCGCCCTCAACCCCACTACAGCGCTGTCTGTCTAATTCTGCATAAAAGGTCTCCGCTCTTTCCTTTCCCTGCAATTAGCCAATTACCACTAATTAACCTTCCACCGCATTAAACAACACATCCTCAGGCCTTTTTCCTCTCAACCCACTCTTCTATAGGGCAGCGCCTGACAGTTTTATAGTTCTACATGTGGCTTCCTACACGAGTACAAGTCAGGGCGGTCTGGAGCCACGCTTTGTGCTTTGCTTATTCTTAAACAGATTGTCAGGGACAGAGTGTGTATATGTTTGGACCATGTGCATGGACCAAGATCATGGCAGAAATGACAGACTCCATGCACTAGGCTGGAAAGAGGTTTATTGAATCAGTGTCAGTGTTTACCTGTCATGCAGTTTCCATGTCCCACCATCACCTCAGTTAACACCGTCCCTTGAGAAGACTGAATGTACATGACTGGTGCTGGGCTTTTGCGTGACGTCATTTTGAGCTATTGTTTCACCTTGCAGGTGATGCAGGTGCTGTTATAAGCACTTTTTTGTAAAAAAAAAAAAAAAAAACCTTGTTTAAAATCGTTGATATAGTCAGACTGAGGCCTGTATCATCAGGTTTTCTCTGTTCACAATTTATATTTCATATTCCATTGGAAAAAAAACTTACTCACATTCTCAGATAGAGTATTATAACCCCCCATAAAAATAAAAAATAAAATAATAATAAAAATAATAATAATTCATAATAAATAATACATTTGATACTTGTGGTTTTCCTGGTTAGAAATTACCAGCCTATGAAAATGTAGCTTAGAATTGTGACATTCTTTTAAACTGACTGATCATAGTCCTCAATGATCAGCGCTTATGCACATTAGTTTTAGAGTGAACATTACCAGAATTATCCGCGGATAATATATGTATATTTTTTTACTTAAAAATTTTGAGCTGTTGAGTATTGAAAAGGTGTTGACGTGTAAATGTAGCCTGTCATATGTTTATGTAATCGTGATTGTGACACCATGGTGATTTCAGAACGATCTGTTCTTGATGATTAGTTTCCATAAAAGGTTGCAGTGAACTGCTGACGTTGAGAGAGCTTTGAAAATGTCAACATAGCACATCAAACTCTTCAAAAAGGCAAAGAAAATCCAGTTTTCCATGATATGTCTTTTATTGTAACTCGTTAATGACGTTTTCTCAGTCATGCAAACATAATGCTGTAAGTGGCTCTTCAAAGTGCGGACCATCACTTGGCCATACTCTGATGTTCTTCATGGGAAATTCATAAAATTGTTCCAGTGCTTGCTGATTGGAGTGCATTTCTCACCCTTTCAGATCCAGCAGGCAACTGATGAGGCTTCCTTCTTTGTGACTGAACAGAATAGTGATTAGTGGTGTTTCCTCAGGCACTGAGGCTCGGCTAAATGGAGACATACTACAGCATGCCACCACTAATGTTAACCAAGTCTTGAACTGATGCTCCAGTGATGAGCCGCATTTCAAACCGGGTGGAGATGAGAGGGCAAATTCTCAGAAATGCGTCTGATGTGGATTTGGATTGCATACTGCATCCGCAATCCAGATGAACAATTAGACAAATTAGAAAGCAAGAGAAAGAGAAGTGTGCATTATATGAGTTTGTGGCACAAATATGCATGCATTTGTTACTAATTAGTAAATCATGTACTGTGTGCAATATGATAAACAAGTGTCAACTCAAAATGCAAAAAGCTTCATGCTAATTAATTAATGAGCATATTTTTTGTTAGGTATCCAAATTTATAAGCAGTGGAAAAGTATGTTGGAAACAGTTTTTGCTGCTTAACATTTTTGTGGGAAACATGATACACTACCATTTAAAAGTAGTTTGGGGTAAGTGAGATTAAAAAAAAAAGAAAGAAAGAAAAAAATGAACACTTTTATTGAGCAAGGACACATTACATTGATCAAAAGTTGCATTGAAGACATTTACGTATTTCTAAAAAAAAAAAATGCTGTTATTTAGAAATTTCTATTCATCAAGAATGCTGAGAAGATGTGATAGCTTCCACAAAATATAACATTTTTAATTATTTTTAATTATGTTAATTTAGAAAGGCTCTTTTAAATTGTAACACTCTTTCCATATTTATGTGTATCACTGTGTGTGTTCATGTTTATATAATTGTGTGTGATTTTATTTAATGTTTTTAAAAGAAGTCTCTTTTGCTCTCAATTGCTATCTATTTGATCATAAATACAGTTAGCATATTATATAAATTATTTTTTTTGTGTGTGAATATGCACAAAATGTAAAATATATTAAATCAGAAAAGTTGTTAAATTGTAACACTTTTTCCACAATACTTGTTTTTACTGTATCTATATGTGTGTATGTGTACCTGTTAATGTATAATAGTGAGTGTGTGTCTGTGTGTGTGTGTGTGTGTGTGTGTGTGTGTGTATGTGTGTGTGTGATTTTATTTAATGTTTTTTTTTAAAGAAGTCTCTTTTGCTCTCCAAGGCTTTCTATTTTATCATAAATACTGTACATTTATCATATTATATAAATTATCAAATAATTGTAAATATGCACATTGCATCAACTGATTGATTGATTGATTGATTGATTGATTGATTGATTTGAAGTATGCTAGCATTACTGTAAATGAGATATAGATATGTTAAGAAAACACGAAAACTGAGGTCTTCAATAAAATCCAAGTCTTCTTTTTACTTGAATGCCTGTGTGACGTTTTTCTGATTGAGTGAATGTAGTACAAAATATGTTGAAAGCTGAGCGGCTGTTGTACATATTGATTTGGCTTTTTCCAAAAGAGCATGTTGCTGTTTTATGAATCAACCTGTGTGTCTAAATGGTTGTGCTCATATGCATTGCATCCTGCTGGTCAATGGCTCCCGTTCCACTGCGTAGGTTAAATTCCAGAGGTTGGAATCTTGGCAAAGTTTTCACCACCTTTTTCCTGGTGGCCAGAAATGCTTGACAAAAATGGCTATAAAACGAACCCCCACCTATCTCTCTCACGCTCTCTTTCTCATATACACTCTCAGCAGTCCTCCATTGCCCACGGGACAGGAAGCATTCAGTAGGTAAACCCCAGAGTCTGTGTGGGCTGGGAGGACCTCACGGAAAGCAGCCTGCCTGTCCCCGTCTCTCTCTGCAGGCAGCCATGTTTAACTGTCTCTTCCCTGAAGTCATTACCCAAATCTGAAGAGGAGCTGTCTGGCAATTCTCTACTCTGGTAATTAATTAGATGTTTCATGTGCCCCAGATGACTAAGAAACTCTTAATAAAATGATCTGACATGTATAAGTCATTTTATTTATTTTTTTTAAATGTTATGTTAGTGAATTATTATTATTATACATTTTACAAATTAACTATTAGTTGCTATTGTTTTCCCCCGCCTGGATTAACAAAAGGGTGATATTCATAAACTGAATTCAACAAATGAACATGTCTGACATCAGTGCAAATATATCCTGACATTATGTAACATTTGTGTAAAAACGTCTCAAGGTTACGTATGTAACCCTAGTTCCTTGAAGGAACGAGACTCTGCGTCGAAACGCTTTTGGGGAACGTCCCTGACGAGACCGACTCTGAATATCGTGTGCAATCAGTCCATCGGAAAGGCATGGCGTCACGGGCGGGGTGACGTAGTGACCAGGAAGCTATAAAAGCACGTGCCGTGCAGCTGGCTTCAGCTTCGAGTAGGGAAGCAAGCGCCGGCAGGGGTGCCGGGAGTATGGCTCTGCGACGCAGCGTCTCGTTCCTTCAAGGAACTAGGGTTACATACGTAACCTTGAGACGTTCCTTTTCAGGAACTCGAGCTGCGTCGAAACGCTTTTGGGGAACGATGTGCCCACGCTGCCAGACTTCCAAATCCCTGCCTAGTGTGTAGTCAAAAGAGCACAGCTAAGACGAGAGAACAGAAGAGCCCGGCGTGGCTCGCATGTCAAGATCGTAAAATCGGACAAATGTGGAGGGTGTGGACCACCCCGCAGCGTTGCAGATGTCCAAGAGGGACACACCTGCTGAGAAGGCCTTGGAGGCCGCCATACCCCGAGTAGAGTGAGCCTTGGCCCCCAAAGGAGGGGGAAGACCAGAGGACTCATAGGAGTCGTTGATAGCCTCGACTATCCAACGACTAAGGGTCTGCTTGGTGGCAGGAGAACCCTTGTTAGAAGGACCGTAGCAAACAAGCAATTGGTCTGATTTTCTCCACAGGGCAGCTCTGTGGACGTATGCGTCCAGTGCTCGCACTGGACACATACAGTTTAGCTTCTCTTGGTCTGGCTCCCGAAAGGGAGGAGGACAGAAGGCCTGCAGTACGATAGGTTGTGGTGTAACAGAGGGAACCTTCGGAACGTAACCCGCTCGAGGGTATAAGAATGCTTTGGCCATACAAGGGCCAAAGTCTAAGTAAGTAGGGGCCACCGAAAGGGCCTGAAGATCTCCAACTCTCTTTAGTGAGGTGATTGCCAGTAACAGGGCAGTTTTAAGTGTCAGATGTCTATCTGAGATATCTTGTATTGGCTCGAATGGAGCTTTACAAAGAGCCTCTAGAACCACAACCAAATCCCAGGGGGGGAACACGGGATCATACTGGAGGTCTCAGCCTCAGCGCACCGCGGAGGAAACGTGTAACTAGGGGGTGTCTACCCACTGACTGACCATTGAAAGGGACATGGAAAGCAGCTATGGCCGCCACGTAAAACTTTAAGGTGGAGTGGGATAACCCCGCAGAGAGCCTGGCTTGTAAAAACTCCAGAACTGTACCAACTGGGCAGTCTGCTGGGTCAAGCTGGCGGTCTCTGCACCATGAAGTGAAGAGCTTCCACTTCAGGGTGTACAGTTTCCTCGTAGAGGGAGCTCTGGATTGGAGTAGGGTCTCAACAACCTCGGTTGAGAGACCAGCTGCTAACAGCTGTGCCCCCTCAGGGGCCACACCCACAGCTTCCACAACTCCGGGCGAGGGTGAATTATCGTGCCCTGCGCCTGTGAGAGTAGGTCTGTCCTGATCGGTATCTCCCAAGGAGAGCCGTCGAGGAGCGAGACTAGATCTGAGAACCATACTCGGCACGGCCAGAACGGGGCTACTAGTAGTAGACGGGTCCTGTCCCGGCGTACTCTCGCCAGAACTCCCGGGAGCAGAGCGATAGGGGGAAAAGCATACAGACGAAGCCTCGGCCAGGTCTGTACCATAGCGTCCAGTCCCAGAGGAGCTGGATGAACTAGAGAGAACCAGAGGGGACATTGCGATGTCTCCTGAGTCGCAAAGAGGTCCACCTGGGCTGTGCCAAATACTCTCCATATCTGCTTCACCACCTCGGGGTGAAGCATCCATTCCCCGGGCCTCGGCCCCTGTCTCGACAGTATGTCTGCTCCCACATTCAATCTCCCAGGAATATACACTGCTCTGATCGAGAGGAGTTTGCCCTGGGACCACAGAAGGATCTGGTGTGCCAGCTTGTACAAGGGGCGCGAACGCAGACCCCCCTGGTGATTGATATAAGAGACCACTGATGTGTTGTCGGTGCGCACCAACACATGGTGACCTCTCAGGTCTGGGAGGAAATATTTCAATGCTCGATAGACCGCTAGTATCTCTAGGCAATTGATGTGCCATTTTAGATGGCGACCACTCCACAGACCGCGGGCAGGGTGGCCACTCATGACCGCACCCCAACCGGTGAGGGGCGCATCTGTCGCTAGCGTTACACGGCGACAAGGAACTCCCAGCACCGGGCCCTGATTCAAGAACCAAGGTTTCCTCCACATGTCTAAGGCACGAAGGCACCGCCGCGTGACCTTGATAACTCGAAGTGGATTTCCCCTCGGGGAAAAGCCCTTGGACTTGAGCCACCACTGTAGGGGTCTCATGTGCAGCAGGCCAAAAGGTATCACGTTGGACGCAGCTGCCATCAGCCCTAACAACCTCTGAAATTGTTTGACAGTGAGTGACTGGCCTTCTTTGACTCTCTCGACTGATATGAGGATCGACTCGATCCGAGCAGGAGACAAGCGTGCCTGCATCGTGGTCGAATTCCACACTACGCCTAGATAGGTGGTTCTCTGAACTGGAGAAAGTACACTCTTCTTGGCGTTTAGTCTCAAACCCAGCTCGCCCATGTGTGCGAGAACGACATCTCGATGTCGAGCCGCCATCTGCTCTGATTGAGCTAGGATCAACCAATCGTCGATATAATTTAAGATGTGGATGCCCTGCATACGGAGGGATACCAGAGCCGCATCCATACATTTCGTGAACGTGCGGGGTGAGAGTGCGAGGCCAAAGGGAAGTACTCGATATTGATAAGCTTTGCCCCCGAAAGCGAACCTCAGAAACTTCCTGTGTTGTGGAAGGATGGATATGTGGAAGTATGCGTCTTTGAGATCTATTGTGACAAACCAGTCCTCGGATCTGATTTGAGCTACAACCTGGTTGACAGTGAGCATCTTGAACTTCAGTGACATAACTGAGCGGTTCAGGAGACGTAAGTCTAAGATCGGACGCAACCCCCCATCCTTCTTTGGAACTATGAAATACCGGCTGTAAAATCCGGATTCCCTGTCTAGAGGAGGGACCACCGCGATGGCCTCCTTCCTTAATAGGGTATTCACTTCTTGTTCCATAACCAGAGCCTGCTGGGGGCCGACCACAGTCGGTGTAACCCCGTTGAACTTCGGTGGTGGATGACCGAACTGAATGCAATAGCCTCTTTCTATCGTATGCAGGACCCATTGAGATACATTTGGCAGTAGCTTCCACGCTGCTCTCTCGAGACTGACCTCTGGTGTAAGAGGCCCCCGAAGGGGTGGCGAGCATCCCAGCTCCGCTACGCTCACGGGCGGAAGTAACTACGGGTGGCGCTCGCTGGAGGCCGCTGCGCCCTGAAGCTCTGGCAGGGTTGGCAGACCGACCTCCTGAGGGTACTGAGGTGAGACGGGCACCGTATAATGAGGTGAACCGCGCTCTACCCCAGCAGGGGCTACCCTCTGGATCCTGGCGTCAGGATCTTTTCGTCGAGGACTTCCGGGCTTCGATGACAGATCTTAAATCGGTTTTTGCCCTAGAAGCCCCCGACTCAGAGCGTCGTTGCCCTCGGTCCCGACGTGGGGGAGCACGAGTGGCGACGCTCTGCTTTTGCGCTTCCCGGTGTGAGGAGCCGGTATGTGGCGTGGTCATCTCCCGCCCAGATGCACCACGAGAGCGACGAGGGAGGAAACTCTGGAACGCCGCCGCCTGCTTGTGTGCCTCCTGGAACCTGTCGACGATAGTATTAACTGTGTCGCCGAACAGGCCCGAGGCTTGAAGCGGGGCGTCCAGGAGGCAGACCCTGTCTCGTTCTTTAATTTCCGACAGGGTCAGCCACAAATGCCTCTCCGCGGCCACTAAGGCTGCCATAGACCGCCCAATTGCGCGAGCGGTCTCCTTAGTGGCGCGGAGGGAGAGATCAGCGGTCTTTCTGAGTTCTTCAATATCTTCAGACTTAATCCCCTCCCCCTCATCGACATCTCTCAGCAGGTCAGCCTGATGAGCTTGCAGGACTGCCATAGTATGAAGGCACGCCCCAGCCTGACCTGCTGCCACATAACCTTTGCCCACTAGCGATGATGTAACTCGAAGCGGCTTAGTGGGCAATGTCGGAGCCTTTAGAGACGAGGCCGAACCGGGTGACAGATAGCCCGCGAGCGTCTGTTCGACCCGTGGCATCGCTCTATAACCACGCTCTCCCAGCCCCATCACGTTGCCATAATATAGTGAACCTGTCGACGATAGTATTAACTGTGTTTATTATTAACATAATATAGTGAACCTGTCGACGATAGTATTAACTGTGTCGCCGAACAGGCCCGAGGCTTGAAGCGGGGCGTCCAGGAGGCAGACCCTGTCTCGTTCTTTAATTTCCGACAGGGTCAGCCACAAATGCCTCTCCGCGGCCACTAAGGCTGCCATAGACCGCCCAATTGCGCGAGCGGTCTCCTTAGTGGCGCGGAGGGAGAGATCAGCGGTCTTTCTGAGTTCTTCAATATCTTCAGACTTAATCCCCTCCCCCTCATCGACATCTCTCAGCAGGTCAGCCTGATGAGCTTGCAGGACTGCCATAGTATGAAGGCACGCCCCAGCCTGACCTGCTCCCACATAACCTTTGCCCACTAGCGATGATGTAACTCGAAGCGGCTTAGTGGGCAATGTCGGAGCCTTTACAGACGAGGCCGAACCGGGTGACAGATAGCCCGCGAGCGTCTGTTCGACCCGTGGCATCGCTCTATAACCACGCTCTCCCAGCCCCATCACGTTGCCATAATATAGTGAATCAGGGCCAAAGAGGCGGGTCGAATACGGGTGATTCCACGATCTCGATAACTCATCATGGAGATCGGGAAAATACGGAAGGCTCCGACGTGGAGGTGGTTGCTTCGGCCGCAGAAAGCGTTCGTCTAATTTGCTTCTCTGCGGCTCAGTCTGTTTCTCCGCAGGCCAGTCGATTTTTAATTTATCTACTGCACGCGTGACCACCTCCAAAAGCTCCTCATACTGGGGCGACAGGGGTGGCGAATCCCCAGCAACAGTCTCCACATCGACCTCCTCGGAGGACGAGAGGTGAAGAGCTGATCCCTCACCCTGGGGGTAAGAAACCGACGAGCGTGCTTCCGAACCCAGGGTTTGGGCGCCGGATCTGGCAGATGAGGAAGGAGATAAGGACTGGCCCGTCTCCATTCCTTCTGACAGATCCACCTGCGAACCCCACGAGTGCAGCAGCCGCTCTGCCTCGGCAGAAGCGGGGCCAGCACCGCGAGGAACGCTGGTGAAGGCTCCCTCCTCAAGAGAGCCCTCCGGGATCGAAGCGTCCGCATTGGCAAACGTTTGCAATGCGGGCAGTCGGCCCCCTCAAGAGCCACGCACAGCCTGTGTGTATCCCCGCTCGTAATGTAGCGAGGGCAGGCAGGAACACACAATCTGTAACGTGGCTTGGAATCGCCCTTCAAATGTTTGGTCTTTTGCTTTTGCTTAGGCATATTGAGCTGTTTTAGCGATCTTTTTAAGCTAAGGGACAGACAACAATAAATAGGACCAACAGGACAGACTTTTGACATGCACACACAGAGGTGCAAGCAGTCGCAAGTCACTATGTATATATATATATTGTGTGGCGGTACTGATTGCAATAACTTCATCTCATTACACCTTTAATAACAAGGTTTTCCCTGTTTTGACACTGTAGCAAAATCTCTGCCAGTTCACACATTTCTTCACAGTATATAACGTCATACCGACCAACCATAGTTAAGGCTTACAAAAAAGATTCAGTTTGCATGCATAAAGAGTGATTGCCTCATCCACTGCATTCCACATGTGAAAACATGTGATGGTTAAGAAACAGACCACTGAGGATTTACAGATAAAGAGAGTCATTATGCAGACAGCAGAGAATTTAAGTGTTCTCATTAGCTCAGAGCACATGAAGCGATCCACCAGATCTGTACTGATTAGTCTTTCCATCTCCTGCATGTTAAAGGAATCTGACCAACCACAACACTCCGTTTCTCCAGCCCACCGCAGATTTCTAAGGACTCTCCTTGCCTACAGGCCTTTTTATCCTTTTCATTTTTTTCTTGCCTTTTTCTTTGTTGTTCTACATTTATTTTACCTAATAGTGTATATTTAAATGAATAACAGTATGTGTACTTCAGAACTCATTAGCATGCGTACAATATATGGTACATGAAGTACATCACTGACATTAATAAAGAGACAATTACTGATGCCAAACCTAGTGGAGCACATATTGATATGTAATTTTTAAATATATGCAAATGAGATTTGTTAGGGAAATTTAAATTCATTTACTGTTGTTGCTCCTCATGTGGTGGTCAAAAATTTCCTTTTTTTATTTTACTTTTTCATTATTACTTCAATAAAATGAATGTTTCATATTTTAATTTGAATGTTTATTATTTTATATTGTATTTTTAATGGTACCAAATTATATTCTGAAACTGAAATTCCCAAATTAAACTTTATTAAATCTTTGAATTAATTCTTTGAAGCATTAAGTTTGGTCAGTTTGGCCAATTTTTTTTTTTTTTTTTTTTTTCAAAACATGTTTTATTCTAAAACTGGAAATCTAATCCATGAATCTGAACAAGTTGTGTTCCAAATTTGAGGTTGATATCTCAAAACATTCAGTAGGATTTTGTTTTGTGTGCAGTACCATATGTGTCCACTAGATACACTATACATTTATTTCCCAATCGTTTCCAATTCCAATTAGTTTCCAGTCTAATGATTCTCCAAAGTTCATTTCTGAACACGCCAATCCACAAACATCCAGTCCGCCTGTTCCTAGATGATCCTATTTCTGTCCCATTTTCATTTAGTTCCCTAAGCAATGAAACATCTGTAAATCTAACAGAAACAGATATAAAATGTCTATTAGAAGTTATGATGGTGTAGCAATTGTTCCCTTATCACACACTCCTCTACACACACACACACACACACACACACACACACACACACACAGACCATTCTTTTTCTGCACATTTCTTTTTGAGCTGAAGTGAAATGAAATTTCAGGGAACAATAATATTATATAAAAAAAAAAAACTTAATAATGAAATCCATTCTGCAACCACTACGGTCTTTGTACTTAATAATTCTCTTTAAAGAGAAAAGTCACGCTTGGTGGAATAGTGCAGCTCTCTCCCTGATTGCTTTTCTTCTTCTACAGTAGTTCTCTCTGCCCCTGTCAGCCTTTAGTTTTGAGAGCTTCTCTTTTTATTTCCTCTCAGAATGTAATCTGACATTGACAACAAACTCTAAAGGTCACACCAGAATTCTTTAGGTTTGAGCAGGAGGTTTGCCTTCAGATAAACAAAAGTCAAGGGACGTCGGTCAACACAGATCTAATGTTCATGTGCTCAGCTCACATTCACGTTTTTTTCCCAGCTAGAATGAGCAAATGATTTGACCCAGTTTCAAAAAGTGCTGAAAAGAAACTGCTCTCTAATGGCAGTGACCTCAGCACCAGACTTACTTTATCTCTAGACATCACTGCTCACTTCCTGCACCAGTCAGCAGTGACAGCAGTCTGAGAGATGGCGGTGTTAAAGCTAAACTCTAGAATACAACACTGTACTGGGAGAATGAGATCATCATGCTTGTTTTTGATTGACCATATACATGGGAGACTGAATCAATTTTGACAGGCTCTTATTACAGAAATATTCTACTTGTAAGGAAAAGTTTACCAAAAACTGAAAATTATGAAAAAAACTTTGGGAACCTGCTGTCGTTGAGTCTAGTTTGTTAGTAAAGTATCTTCAAGTCAAGTGTTTGTTTGTATTTTGGATTTTACTTTCTTAAATGAAAGCAGCACTTGAGCTCTTAGAAATTTGTTGTTCAGTGGACCGCTTGTTACACTCTAAGGTGTAAGCTTGAATTCCTCCAGGGAATGCAATGCAGTCACTTTGGATAAAATGACCTGCCAAATGCATAAATCCATCTTCTCCGTGTGCTGCAACCTTGTCGTGGTGGAGAGGCTTGTGTGCTTCTATGATCCTGAGAGCTATGCTGGAGGGAGCCTATTGCTCCTGGTAGGTTCAACCATACCAGATTGGTCTTGGGTGAGGAGTGAGACGAAAGGCAGCACCTGGCCCTCCAGGTTGGGGGCTGGGCGTGGTGCTAACAATGCCACCCTGTAAAAAACCTACTGTTACAGAAACTACAATGAGCAATACTACTTACATCAGGCCCATAGTATGACCACCCCTGATGAAATCCGAAGGCAAGTCAGGAGTGCGAAAGAGGGCCTACTAGGACCTAAAACCAAGATCCGCATTGGAACATGGAACGTCTGTACCATGTGGGAGACCACCAAGACAGCACAAGTCCTCAGTGAGATGAAAAGGTACCACCTGGACATCTTGGGGATAAGTGAGAGTCACTGGATCGGCTCTGGTTGTCAAGTCCTGCATGAAGGGTCTGTTATCCTCCATTCTGGTCACGAGAACACCCATACACATGGTGTAGCCATTCTTATCTCCAAGGAGAAGGCCAAAACCCTGCTCGAGTGGGAACCAGTAAGTGGAAGATTGATCCGAATATGCCTCAACTCAAAGTTCTGTAAACTCACCATCTTACAGTGCTATGCACCAACCAACGAGGCTGAAGAGGAGGTCAAAAAAGACTGGTATGAACAACTGCAAATGGCGGTTTCCACAGTACCCCAACACGACGTTCTTCTCCTAACTGGCGACATGAATGCCAAAGTGGGAACCAACAACTTCAACAACGAGAGAGCAATGGGTAGACATGGATGTGGCGACAGAAACAACAATGGTGAATGCCTTGTTGATTTCTGCATGAGTAACAACCAGGTCATCGGCGGCACCATCTTCCCACACAAAAACATCGATAAGCTCACATGGCAGTCATCTGATGGTAGGGCCATCAACCAAATCGACCACATCATCATTAACGGTAAATGGAGCAGGTCACTGCAAGATGTTAGAGCCTACCGAGGTGCAGATGCCTATAGCGACCACTACCTAACCGCTGCCACCATTAAACTCAAGTTGAAGAAGTTAATCCCACAAGGCCATCGGTTGAAGAAACTGGACATTGCAAAACTCCAACATCCAAAGAAAAACAAGGAGTTTGTGTTGGAACTCAGAAACCGCTTCAGCACGCTAGAGGCTTCCTGTGAAATAGAAGAAGAACCCAGCAAATGGAATGCTATCAAAACCATATACTCTGAAACAGCACAAAAAGTCCTGGGCTTCAAACAGAAAAGGGGCCAAAAAATGGATATCCGCTAACACTTGGCTGAAAATCGAAGAGAGGAAAGAGCTGAAGGCAAAGATGCTGAACACCAAGTCCCAACGACTCCTCGAGAAAACCAAGATGTCCTATAAAAACAAGGACAGAGAGGTGAAGAGGAGTGCTAGAAAAGACAAAATGGTCTTTGTTGAACACCTGGCAAGTGAAGCTGAGAAAGCTGCAGTCTATGGAAATCTGGGCACAGTGTAGAAAATCACAAAGCGACTCTGCGGCAGATGCACACACCAAACTACCCATGTTATGGACAAGAATGGCAACATCTGTACATCAGAGAGTGAACAAGCAGCCAGATGGGTTCAACACTTCCAGGAAGTACTCAACCTCCCTGAGTCTGAACAACCAGCCAACATCACAACAACAGAGGATATCCTGGAAATCAACACCAACCCCCTGACTCTGCTGAAGTTAAAGCTGCCATCGAAACCCTGAAAAGTGGCAAGGCATGTGGCATAGATGCTATTCATGCCGAGATGCTCAAGGTTGACATTCTAACATCAACAAGAGTGCTGACGGACCTATTCCAAAACATCTGGAACAGTAACACCATCCCTGAAGACTGGTCCAAAGACATCATTGTCAAAGTCCCCAAGAAAGGCAACATTAAGAACTGTGACAACTGGCGTGGAATTACTCTGCTGTCTATCCCAAGCAAGGTGTTCTGCAGAGTCCTTCTCAATCGCATGGAGACAGCCATTGACACCAGAATTAGACAGGAGCAAGCAGGCTTCAGGAAGAGAAGAGGATCTATGGACCAGATATTTGCTTTGCGTAACATCATAGAGCAGTGCTTGGAATGGAATACACCCCTCTACATCAACTTAGTGGACTTCAGGAAGGCGTTCGACAGTGTCCATCGACACACCCTCTGGAAGATACTGCAGTCCTATGGAATACCATCAAAGATCATCTCAATCATAAAAACATTCTATGAACATTTTAAGTGTAGTGTCATTATGGGAAATCACCTCCCTGAGTGGTTTCCTGTGCAGTCCGGAGTGAGACAAGGGTGCATCATCTCCCCTATCCTCTTCCTGGTCGCCATAGACTGGATCACAACCAACACCATAGCAGACAGACCCAGAGGCATCCAGTGGACTCTGCTCTCCCAGCTGGAAGATCTTGACTTCGCTGATGATCTTGCTCTCCTATCAACCAACCAGTACAACATGCAGGCTAAAACTGATAGGCTGAACAACTTTGCCAGACAAGTTGGGCTCAGTATTAACACCTCCAAAACACAAGTGATGTGTGTCAACTCCATTACCACAGCACCCATCCTTGTTAATGAGGAACCACTTGAGTTTGTGGAAAATTTCACCTATCTGGGCAGTCTCATCAGTAAGGACACTGGGGCATCTAAAGATATTAAAGCAAGGCTGGGAAAGGCTCAGGGTGCCTTCTCCCAACTCCGTTCTATATGGAGATCAAAACAATACAGCTTTAAAACGAAGATGATCCTATATAACTGTAATGTAAAGTCTGTTCTGCTGTACAGTTGAGAGAGCTGGCCAGTTATCAAAACTGACATAAGGAGAATGGAAGTGTTCCATAATGGATGCTTCTGACGAATATGCCAGATATTTTGGCCTAATAAGATCTCCAACAATGAATTGTACAAGAAAACGGGAAGCTGGAGTATCACCAAGGAGATTACACGAAGACGCTTGAGATGGCTAGGACACGTGTTAAGGATGGAGCAGGACAGCATCACAAAAGTCGCCCTAAGATGGACACCACCTGGTAAAAGAAAACCAGGGAGACCCAAAACCACCTGACACAAAACTGTGACACAAGAGCTGGAACAGATGAACCTGTCATGGGGAGAGGCTCAACATTGTGCCAGGGACCGAATACAATGGAGAGTGCTCATTGAAGCCTTATGTCCCATAGGGGATGAAGAGAAATGATGATGATGATGAAATGCATAAATGTAAAGTAAGTCAGCCAGCAAACGTAAGCCTTTGAGACAAGAAAATATTTTCTTACGATTCTCATGAATATTATTATTTAGGGACACTCTTAAATGTGCCCTGAAAATGTTCAAGTGGGAATAATTGTCCCTTGCTCTTTGGGTGGGTGGTGATAAAATAGTCCTTGAAGCAGAAAGTACCCATTTACACTCTCGATCTTGTCATAAAGAGTTTAAGGTTGCTGATATTGTCTCATTTCTGGCACATAGGAATCACATGGACATATTGCAGCTCTGGGAATATACATCCTGTGGAGAACAGTGACAGCCCAAGGACGTGTTCTGAAGGCCTTCAGACAATTTGGAGAGGGAAAAAAGTGCTAAAACCATTGTAAACTCATTAAACCAGGTGGGTTAATATATATATATATATATATATATATATATATATATATATATATATATATATATATATATATATATATATATATATATATATATATATATATATATATATATATATATATATATATATATATATATATATATATATATATATATATATATAATTATTTGAGTCCAAATTAAGTCACATAAGTAGCCATTTTTCCGTGGCCACAAGCTTCTACCCATTCATAGCCTTTACATAAAATGTCTCCATTTACATGCTGCATTTAAATTTAATAGTCCTTGATATTTTGACATGTCATTGATCATTTACTGAGGTTTATTTGTGGCTAAAATGAGGCTTAAGTAGCTCATAGTCTAAATTTGCCAGCTGATCTCTAAAGATGCAAGTCTTTCGAAGAAAAATGACTTCATTACTGTATGGCTTGAAGTAAATCCATGATGCGAGGACACATTTCATCCCCTTAAAAATGTAGGATGAGGAGTGTTATTCTTAGCCTCTTCTGGCATTTGGTTCATGGAACCAAGAAAATGTGTGTCTGAAAAAATGGTGGAGACTTAAACATTAAAGTAATTAGACTCAAAAGCAGCATAGGAGAGAGAGAGGAAGACGTGATTGTAAATCTTTAGCATGGCCAAGTTTATGACAGAGGAGGATAAGAGATGTCCAGAGAGAAGATGAAGAGATTAATTTGGCCACTGCATTTCACTGCAGGGATTCATGGAAGCAGTTGTTCCCAAGTGCTTCCCGGCTCTTTAGGTTTCAATGTTCTTGATTGCAGTGGGATGTGAGCTGAACTGGATCAAGCTGCTGGATGACTCATCTTTTGGACCAGCTTTTTAAAGCCCATCCACAATTAGTCAGGGATATTGCCCTGTTTTCTCAAGTATAGGTGGTCGTTTTAATCGGACCGGCATGCTAATTGGGATGCATCTGTCCTTGTAATCAAGGGCAGCTACCTGGATAACTTCAGTAGACATGTCGCTATAGGAAAGTGTTTTGTAAAACATTTAATGGGTCACCAGAAAGCAACAGACCATTGCCCCAACACACCAGCTTTTTCTCAATCTGCAGAAGAGCCAAAAAAGTCTTGCACATAGTCCACTTTTTGGAAAATTCAGCCATCTTCACTGTCAGCATACACAAACCACATTTATTTAACCTGCTAAATTAATCAGAGTGTTTGGGCTACCAGGAGTAAGCCAAGGCACTAAAAGCCACTGAATAGTTTTTATTTGACATTTTATTTTATTAGATATATTTGTATAGTTTTATTTGATCTTTATTTTCTCATTTTGTTTGGTTTTTATGTTTTGCTCTCTTATTTGGATTTCTTTCTTTTTTTCTTTTAATTTCTTTCTTTATAGTGTTTACAGAATCTATAACAAGTTTATTTATTTTTTTATTTATTTTTTTACATTTTCTCAGGGCCATATAGAGTTAGGAATATCACTGTCTTTTTTTATTTAATTAATTTTCCTATTTTATTATATTTAGGTTTGTTTAATATAATTTATATCTAAAATTATATATATATATATATATATATATATATATATATATATATATATATATATATATATTGTTTTTTCATTAGGATCACAAAAAAGTATTTAACTTTAATCCAATTATATTTTATTTGTTCTTATTTTAGTTAATGAAAATGTTTCATTTAGCTTTGAGGTCTCTTTGTGATCGCCCACATGTGCTGATTTCAGGGGCCCTGTCTCTGTTTTAATCAGGGGTGGGAAGGTGGGTGAGAGGCCTGGATGCTGGTAAGCTTTGAGGAAGCTTCTGGATCCGGTCGTGGGCCTCTATTGATGAAGACTTTGATCCATTGTGCTCAGTTCCCTCTTTAGAGTGCATGTGTTAGAGATATTCGTAGAACACCATGCCAGATATAATTACATTAACTGAACAGTAGCTGAGGGAAGTCTCAAAGGTAACATTTATTAATGTCACATTACACATGTTGCTATTACAACATGTTGTATTAACAATAGCTGTTTCCTTTCTCGCTCCAGGAGTTTCTTTGACATTTCTTTGAGTTTCATTATTGACACTGTTTTCCTAATGAATGTTGTTCAGTTGCTTTGACGCAATGTATTTTGTTTAAAGCGCTATATAAATAAAGGTGACTTTGACTTTGACTTTGACATCTGGGACGTTTTTGGCCTTGAGTTTTCCAGGCTAATCATGCCTTACCTAACGACCTGGCACGATCTGATCTAAGTCATTGATTTCAGTGAAGAATTAGGGTGGTTTTTGAAAAATTAGGAAAGGATCTGAAGATTACTAGATTAATTTCCATCACGCTTCCAGCTCCGCCTGGCCTGAGAGCTGTGCTTCAGTTGGAATGGACACTCATAAATAAGGCTATTACTGCAATCAGAAGGAAATATGAAAAAGGTGGACTTTCATCTGTTAAATGTTAGTATAGGACAGCTTTTATTATGAGGAAAAATGAACCCAAAATTGAGGGTCTCACTAGCAGGCAGAGAGATCCCATGCTCACTGTAGATCAGTCATCAAATTTACTAGTATTGTATTTATAGTTCTAGAAGATTTTGGAATGAAAACGGGTTCTCTGCTTTTTCTCACTTTGAAATGTTTCGGAAGCTTAAGCCAAATTAAAATAAATACATTGTCTAAATACAACTTCACGCATACACGAAAAATAATCTTTGATTAAGAAAAGCATCAATTATTTTCAGATGCCTCTTGGTTTGATGTTTATTAACTTATCAAATTTTAAAAACTGAAGCGTATAAATACTTTTAGGAATCACTGTGTTTCAGGGTTGCTGGGTCTGGGTAACAAAACCAGCCCAATCATGGCCAAAACTAGCCCAGTTGTGTTCTGGGGGAATATGGCTATAAAATCACTCCAAAAATGTGTTTTGGAGGTCAGAACCTCCTTCCAGGGGGTTCCACCTTTGTCGAAGTCACATTCCAGGGGGGCGGGGGGTTTGGTTTCAACCTGTGGACTGAAAACACAACCCGTGGTAACAGTATTAAAGTAGCCAAATTCCGCAAGGAAACCGCAAACTTGGCAACTCTGCTATGTGTTGTGTTGAATACACTAAATCCTTGAATGCTATGCAAATAGAAACCCTTTTTGGGGACAAATAATGCATTTTGACTTATTTCAGAATTTACTTTTTGTTATATCTGAATAAAGTCATAGAGAAGAAAGGGCAACAGAGCAAATACATATTTGGCACTTGCCTGACCTATAATTGGAATTTTAACATATCTAAAGCCCTGTGTCTCAGTTTTTGCACAATTAAAATATTATACAGCATATTAATTCCACCTTTGTCGAAGTCACATTCCATGGGGGCGAGGGGTTTGGTTTCAACCCCCTCCTTGAACTGCCACCTTAACGTGGTGGAGGGGTTTGAGTACCCAAATGACCCTAGGAGCTATGTTATCCGGGGCTATACGCCCCAGGTAGGGTCTCCCAAGGCAAACAGGTCCTAGGCGACGGGTCAGACTAAGAGCGGTTCAGAAACCCCTTATGAGAAGACCAAATCAAAGGACCGTGACGACCACGCCCACGTGGGCAACGACAGTGACACCTGGAGGGGCGTTATTGGGAGGAACGGCCCCCCTGATCTGAACCCGAGCGGTGTTCAGTTATTGGACTCCTGTGCTAATTACAGCTTGTCCATAACGAAACACCATGTTCAAGCATAAGGGTGTCCATCAGTACACGTGGCACCAGGACACCCTAGGCCGTAGGTCGATGATCGACTTTGTGGTCGTTTCATCCGACCTCCGGCCGTATGTCTTGGACACTCGGGTGAAGAGAGGGGCGGAGCTGTCAACCGATCACCACCTGGTTGTGAGTTGGATCCGATGGCGGGGGAGGAAGCTGGAGAGACTCGGCAGACCCAAACGTACTGTGAGGGTCTGCTGGGAACGTTTGGCCGAGTCTCCTGTCAGAGAGATCTTCAACTCCCACCTCCGGCAGAGCTTTGACCGGATCCCGAGGGAGGCTGGAGATATTGAGTCCGAGTGGACCATGTTCTCCACCTCCATTGTCGAAGCGGCCGCTCGGAGCTGTGGCCGTAAGGTCTCCGGTGCCTGTCGAGGCGGCAATCTCCGAACCCGGTGGTGGACACCGGAAGTAAGGGATGCCGTCAAGCTGAAGAAGGAGTCCTATCGGGCCTGGTTGGCTTGTGGGACTCCTGAGACAGCTGACAGGTACCGGCAGGCCAAGCGGACTGCAGCACGGATGGTTGTGGAGGCAAAAACTCTGGCCTGGGAGGAGTTCGGTGAGGCCATGGAGAAGGACTATCGGTCGGCCTCGAAGAGATTCTGGCAAACCGTCCGGCGCCTCAGGAGAGGGAAGCAGTGCCCTACCAACGCTGTTTACAGTAGAGGTGGGGAGCTGTTGACCTCAACTGGGGATGTCGTTGGACAGTGGAAGGAATACTTCGAGGATCTCCTCAATCCCGCTGTCACGTCTATTATTTCCATTGAGGAAGCAGAGGCTGAGGGCTCAGATGTGGACTCGTCCATCACCCAAGCTGAAGTCACCGAGGTAGTCAAGAAACTCCTCTGTGGCAAGGCACCGGGGGTGGATGAGATCCGCCCTGAGTACCTCAAGTCTCTGGATGTTGTGGGGCTGTCTTGGCTGACACGCCTCTGCAGCATCGCGTGGCAGTCGGGGACGGTGCCTCTGGGATGGCAGACCGGGGTGGTGGTCCCTCTTTTTAAGAAGGGGGACCGGAGGGTGTGTTCCAACTACAGGGGGATCACACTTCTCAGCCTCCCTGGGAAAGTCGGATTCAGGAGGAACAGTGTGGTTTTCGTCCAGGCCGTGGAACACTGGACCAGCTCTATACCCTCTACAGGGTGCTGGAGGGTTCATGGGAGTTTGCCCAACCAGTCCACATGTGCTTTGTGGATTTGGAGAAGGCATTGGACTGTTTCCCTCGCGGCGGCCTGTGGAGGGTGCTCCGGGAGTATGGGGTCCGGGGCCCTTTGCTAAGGGCTATCCGGTCCCTGTACGACCGGAGCAGGAGCTTGGTTCGTATTGCCAGCAGTAAGTCAGACTTGTTCCCGGTGCGTGTTGGACTCCGGCAGGGCTGCCCTTTGTCGCCGGTTCTGTTCATGATTTTTATGGACAGAATTTCTAGGCGCAGCCAGGGGCCGGAGGGGGTCAGGTTTGGTGACAACACGATTTCGTCTCTGCTCTTTGCGGATGATGTTGTCGTGTTGGCCTCATCAAGCCAGTACCTTCAGCATGCACTGGGACGGTTTGCAGCCGAGTGTGAAGCGGCTGGGATGAGAATCAGCACCTCCAAATCCGAGGCCATGGTCCTCAGTCGGAAAAGGGTGGCTTGCCCACTTCAGGTTGGTGGAGAGTTCCTGCCTCAAGTGGAGGAGTTTAAGTATCTTGGGGTCTTGTTCACGAGTGAGGGAGGGATGGAACGGGAGATTGACAGACGGATCGGTGCAGCTTCTGCAGTAATGCGGTCGATGTACCGGTCTGTCGTGGTGAAGAAAGAGCTGAGCCACAAGGCGAAGCTCTCGATTTACCGGTCAATCTACGTTCCTACTCTCACCTATGGTCATGAGCTTTGGGTCATGACCGAAAGGACAAGATCCCGGATACAGGCGGCCGAAATGAGCTTTCTCCGCAGGGTGGCTGGGCGATCCCTTAGAGATAGGGTGAGAAGCTCAGTCACCCAGGAGGAGCTCAGAGTAGAGCCGCTGCTCCTCCACATCGAGAGGGGTCAGCTGAGGTGGCTCGGGCATCTGTTCCGGATGCCTCCTGGACGCCTTCCCGGGAAGGTGTTCCGTGCGCGTCCCACTGGGAGGAGAACCCGGGGAAGACCTAGGACACGCTGGAGAGACTATGTCTCCCGGCTGGCCTGGGAACGCCTCGGTTTCCCCCCAGAAGAGCTGGAGGAAGTGTCTAGGGAGAGGGAAGTCTGGGGTTCTCTGCTTAGACTGCTGCCCCCGCGACCCGGCCCCCGGATAAGTGGAAGAAGATGGATGGATGGATATTAATTATGCTGTTTCCCCCTTATATACAGTATATCTCATATATTTATTGTCTTGCCCTCAAGTAATGTGTTTCACTAGGCAAATACTGTGTAATCACCAAGTTACTGAGACATGTCTTAATGTTGTTCCATTTTCTTATTTCTTTTTTTTTCACTTTGCTGTGTTCATAGGTATTGATTTTCAGCAAATGGCCTTACTTCTGTTTGCCAGGCGAGGATCGTACTGTGAGAATAATGTGAAACTAACCAGATGATCTGCTCAAGCATTTACCCAAACAAAGTTGATGAGCCGTCTTTAAATCAGTGGCTCTTTGGCTTGCGATCTCTGACCACCAGCCGCATCCAGTAGACTCCGTTACCAATGTGGAGACACGAAAATGGTAGCTGGCCTGACAATAAATCAGACCGTGTTGAGTTTCCAGCGAGTCCTTCACTAAATAGAGTTTATCAGTATTTTAAAATTAGTGAGGGGTCATGCGAATGATCTTCTGGTATTTTATGAAATAGACCATATAAGGTTTATCAGTCTTTTAGCGAATTCAGATTTAGGCAATGTTCATTTGTGAACAGACAAAAAAAAAAGTTTTCTCATTTTCACATTTCTCTAGTAGCTATTAAGTGTCATAATCTTTTACCCCCACATTCCAGCTGTTGCCATTAAAAAAAAAACGAATATACCATTAGTTTACCACGATTTGTTGTAGCTCTCCAGAGAGGAGCCATGAAAAACATCAGTAGAAGAACATCTCAGGGTGACATCCCTGTGGACCCCAGAGTCAGGGTGACCATGAAGAGACCCCCCATGTCCTGATGAAGAGAGGTCAGAGGTCATGAGGAGCATGGATATGTCCATTCCCTAAGGGGCTGAAGGGTAATGGAATGGCAGATTCAGGCCAAACTGAGCAATTTGCGCTTGTCCCATCTGAACCTGGAAAAAAAGAGAAAGACCGAAGTAAGCACTATAACGACTGTTTGGAAGACTGCTATAATGTGAAACACTGAACATATTAAAATGTGTGTGATACTACTTTTAAAAATCAGTATGTTTATATATATATATATATATATATATATATATATATATATATATAATTTTGCTAAATTTTACCATTTTAACTGTGATAAATATTTAATTGTATTTCTTTTTTTGGCACCCAATCGGCATATTAAAATGATTCTTGAATGATAATGTGAAACTGAAGACTGGAGCAATGAAAAATTAGCTTTGCTGTTACATGCATAAATGACATTTTAACTTATTAAAGTAGATAACTGTTTTTTAAATTATAAGTTATAATTAACTGTTGTTTTAAATGATAATAATATTTAACTTTTTTGTGAAAATAATTTATATGTATATTGTATACAGTCTTTTCTACATGGCTGTTTTTGTTTTTTAAATGCCACTTGAAATGAAATCTTTTCCATTTCCATTTTACCAGTGTTTTACACCAGCATGCTGGTTTTGCATCATGATTTTACAGACCCAACATAGTACCTACATTGTGTACATGTATTTATAGTTCCATGAAGCCAACATTAGCCTAAATTATAAGCTTAACATTGATTGCAAATTCCTAAACAGAATTGTGACCCATTTTAATGTCATGACCCACCAGTTAAGAAGCACTGCAGAGTGTTATTGGCTGTTTGCCAGGATCAGTGTGCTGTCTGGTCTGGTTATGGGCTCTTCACCTGTCACCTGTCAATCTGTCATCATGGATGAGAAACCCCTCTCACTTTGTGTCCCAGTCTGTAACAGGGACAGATGTTTACTAACCCTTAACATTGCTGTTTGAGCATTGTGTTTGATAGAGTTAACATGTTCAAACATGCTTATTCTTCACTTTTGCTTTCATTAAATTGGTGTTTGTGTGTCTGAATGAATGCTGAGTGTGCAAATAAACATTATATGTTTGACAACATGCTTTAGGGACAGCAGAGGTCTAGATGTGCTTGCTGTCTGTCTATCGTTAATCAGATGCATTGGTCTCCAAGCTGATTTTCCTCCCAACGTCCTTCAGGCCATATAACAATCGAGCCAGGAGCCCTCTGCACACTTCAGACAGCCCAACATCCAGATAACCTGCTTACAATGCTTCATCCCACATGGAAATGGCTGTTTTATTGCCATCATCAAGCCATTGTTATCCCTTTGTGAGACTTTTTATGGTTTAGTCAACTTGCAGAGAGTCTGGTATTTACGTTGTGAATCTCTTTAGAGATTTTCCTTCGTCTCCCCTGCCTCCCATCCGTCTGCACGTATGTCTTCTCGCTAATGAAAACCATCAGCTACCAGCATTTGTAGGCCCAGCAAATATGATGTGATGTTTCTTTCCATTTATTTTATACCACAAATTATATGTAGCGTATTAAATGTGATGTTTGTTTCCATTTTACTCCTTGAGGAGATTTCTGTGGCGCTGGCAGTAATTAACAGTTAGTATTCTGTCTTTTCTCATTAGCTTTCAAGTCTGGAAAATATCCAAACAAAATCTGATTCTTGAGTACTGGAACAAACCAGACTACAAGACTGAAGACATTTAAGTTATGAATCATAGTAGGGAGCGTCTCCTACTTTTAATTAATATATATATATTTTTTAATATTCACAAACATTCAAAATGTGTATTTTCTCGCCAGTGGCTCAAAAAGAATCAACAAAAAAGATAAAATAAAAAATAAAATAAAAACAATAATAAATATAAATAAAATATAAAATAATTCTTATGAAAATGTGATAATATTGCACTCATTTTTATAAATATATTAATACATTTATTTATTTATTATTTATCTATATATTACTACTTCTACTATGACTATCACTATCAATACTACTACTACTAATTGGACCTTTTTAAATTAAGGGATAGATAGATAGATAGATAGATAGATAGATAGATAGATAGATAGATAGATAGATAGATAGATAGATAGATAGATAGATAGATAGATAGATAGATAGATAGATAGATAGATAGATAGATAGATAAATTTTTTATTATATGTATAGATTAATTCTCATTTTTTGTGTCTCAACTAAAAATTTACAGTCTGCCTTCCAGCTTTCCCACATCAAGTGCATTCAAATGAGCCACAGTGACATAGGGGCTGCTGGGATGTATTGATGCCCAGGTGATGAAGCTGATCCTGGGGGGATAGAGAGATAGATCCGCTTTATCTGCTCTCCCCTCCAGCGCCACTAACCACAATCAGAGCCACCGTGAGCTGCTTCAACTCTGGAAGAGCAATGAGACCCTGGAGACCAACCAAGCTATAACTTTGATCTGAGAAAGAGAAAAACAGACCGAAAGAGGGAAGGTCCTCGTATTGCCCTGGCCCTTATGGAGAGGTTATAAAAACCGTCTCCATTAGGCAGACGCTTCAATCTCAGCACCAATATTTACTTTAAAGGCCCTCATCAGTGAGATCATTCTAGACTGAGTGTCTCTGTTTGGCCGTCTGTTGCATTGGAGATACAATTACTAAAGTTTTGCATGATTTCCATTAACGCTGTGTTAAAATGTGTTTAAAGGTCTGGGATGCAATCAAAGCTGCAAAGAGCAAATTATATCCAGAGCCCAAATATGTTAGTCTAAATTACTTTTTTCTTCTTCTTGTCTCAGAGCCTTTCTAGGTAATAACTATCGTTTTAATTAAAGATAAAAGTTTTTAATTTATATTTATAAATGGAAGATAAGACAGGGTGATGACCTCATATATTTTTATCAGATTTTCATTAAATGCGAATGTTAGGGGTTGGATTTAAAGGTGAGATTATCAGATACTTGTGTGTGTGTGTGTGTGTGTGTGTGTGTGTGTGTGTGTGTGTGTGTGTGTGTGTGTGTGTGTGTGTGTGTGTGTGTGTAGTATTGAAGATTAAGACTGGGATGTGTGTGTAAAAATCTGAGATCAGATTGAATTTTTTTTTTTTTTTTTTTTTTTAGATATCTTGAAATACACAAAGTTATAGAAAAGTTATAGGCCATACAACAAATATTTAGATTTTGCAATATAACATAACATAACAATATAATGTAAATAATATTGGTATTTTGCTCAAAATTATGGTCTCACATGTTTGACCCAGCTTCATATTTATAAAGTATTGTGTAGATATATCTGACATTGCAACATCCATCTGATATAGATATATAATGTGAGTGTCTAACATCTTAACCTATGTTTAATTTTTTTCACACACATATAATAGTTTTTGTGACAGTATATTCAGGCTGAAAGAGTGAACCTGGAGCTCATTAGTGTGTGCTGACATGAGGAAACGAGAGTTTGATAGATCACATCAGCACTGGACTGCACGCAGGTATCGATCAGCCTGGAGGTGTGTGTTTGGGTGTTTGAGTGCACTGTTGGTCTATACCTTATAATATGGCCCAGTATGAGGCCTGTCTGTGTGCTGCGGTCTGCAAGACTCCCCACAATGGTGTTCAACAAGGCATGAGAGTTCATGTATTGCTCAAATAGAGAGAATTTTAGAGAATAGCAAAGTGTGTGTGCTTGCGTGTGTGTTCATTGTTCATTTTTTCTAGGAATACAGCTTAATTACTGTTTCCTTTCTCAGGAGAGTTTATAACAGAAATTACAGCAGTGCATGTTAGAACTTGCATATTAGTGTGTATTAGCTCAGAATTTCTCCAATTGCACTTAAATATGTGTTTTGTATCTTCTTCTTGTGTTTGCAATGATCGTGAAAGTATTCTGGAATGCATGACTCTGTTTGGTCCGTCATGTAATTCTGAGGTCAAATTAGGAATAATTGACGATGGACAGTTGAATTATTAAAAAAATTAATGATGAGACAAACTGTTGGTTTGGTCCATGTTTTTGTGGCTTTTGGTTCTTTTTCTGTTGTAGGGCTAGGACTTTGAAATAACTGAAATAATTTGGCAACATGATAAGGAACTATAATGTGGTCAAGACCTTTCTGGAGCTACTTTAACCTTACTTTCTCCTGAAAAATAGTTTGTCCACTTTTGAATGTTCATCAGCCAATCAGATTCAAGCATGCAACTGTGCTGTGGTATAACTTGGTGTAATCACACTAAACCAAATTTACATTTTAATTTGTATCTATTTTACATTTTGGGTGAATTAGTGGTTAATTTGTAGCATTGCATTGCTATGGACCTTCAATGCTTATTCGCTAAAAAAAAATTGCAACAAAATTAACACTTTTGTAAAATTTTTACATTCTGATGAGATTGTGTGGACCAAACCGATCGCAGCTGACAGCTGATTTCTTAGACTGTTATGCAAGCGATAACTTCTAGTAGTCATAAGACTCATGTATTTCATGTCCATTTATTTATTTAGAAAGTAGCTTGTTCATTTTGCGCTCCTGATCACTGGTTTAGTTCGAGGTTTATTTTGTGATATCAGACTGTATATTATCCCTACTATTTGTGTCAAAGTCAGTTAGCCGGGACTCACACTAGGAACACCCAAATACACTGTTATCAGGGGTAAAAGAGCTCTGTCAGGGCCAAGGAAGGGGGTGGAGGAAGAGACAACCCTCCCCCGACAACACAGACACATGTGAGAGGAGCAATCTGAGCTTATCGCCGTTCCACATAGTCCCTTGAGTCTGATTATTCCCATCTCATCCCCCAAACTGTATTTTTACTCAGGCCTACAGGATAAACACATGTCAAAACATCAAAACGTAGTGAAAAGGGGTTAGAAATAAGAGGAAATATGACATTTTTCCAAGGTTACTTCTTACAGTCTGGAGCCAGTTCAGTCTAGATTTATTGATTGAACTTTACATTGCTTCTTTTGTATTGTGTAAATATATTAAAAGATTAATAATATCCAGGATTGATCCCGAATTAAATTGAGAGGAGAGCCTGACGGCTAAACTCATAATAGACATCTACACTTTAGGTTTGGGTTATTGGAAATTGTTTTATCAACAATAATTTATCATCCGCTTGTATTAGCATCTCCAGTTTTTACAGTGCATCAATGCTTTGTTAAACCCTGAGACTTTTCTCAGTGTCTTTATTAGCAAAACATATGTTGGAACAGCAGGATTTTATCTCGGTTAAGCTCTTGGAAACAACGCTGGAATATCAGCATCCCACCTGGCCTCTGAACCTGCTACTTGCTGGTGTCATGTCCAATTTCCTTTCTGCTTTCTCTCCTGTTGGCTCCTGTATTGTCCATCTGCTGGAAATATGTCTGTCAGTCATGTGGCACATGCACACTACCATTCAAAAGTTTGGGGTCAGAAAGAGGTTGTTTTTTTTCTTCTTTTTTTTCTACAAAGAAATTCATACTCTTCTCTTAGGAGAAGGATGTGTTGAATTGATCAAAAGTGACAGTAAAGACATTTATAATGTTGCAAAAGATAAAAACAATGTTTTTCAACATCGATAATAATAAATGTTTATTGAGCAGCAAATCAGCATATTAGAATGATTTCTGAAGGATCAAGTGACACTGAAGACTGGAGTAATGATGCTGAAAATTACAGCTTTGCCATCACCAGAATAATTCACAATAATATATATATATATATATATATACAGTACAGACCAAAAGTTTGGACACACCTTCTCATTCAAAGAGTTTTCTTTATTTTCATGACTATGAAAATTGTAGCGTCACACTGAAGGCATCAAGGGCTATTTGACCAAGAAGGAGAGTGATGGGGTGCTGCGCCAGATGACCTGGCCTCCACAGTCACCGGACCTGAACCCAATCGAGATGGTTTAGGGGTGAGCTGGATCGCAGACTGAAGGCAAAAGGGCCAACAAGTGCTAAGCATCTCTCGGGGGACTCCTTCAAGACTGTTGGAAGACCATTTCAGGTGACTACCTCTTGAAGCTCATCAAGAGAATGCCAAGAGTGTGCAAAGCAGTAATCAAAGCAAAAGGTGGCTACTTTGAAGAACCTACAATATGACATATTTTCAGTTGTTTCACACTTTTTTGTTATGTATATAATTCCATATATAATTCCACATGTGTTAATTCATAGTTTTGATGCCTTCAGTGTGAATCTACAATTTTCATAGTCATGAAAATAAAGAAAACTCTTTGAATGAGAAGGTGTGTCCAAACTTTTGGTCTGTACTTTTATATATATATATATATATATACAATTTATATAAACATCATATAAAAGTGCATTTTTTTATGACACACACACATAAATATATTGCCAGCTTCCTCACTACTAACTGTGTGTTTAGCCAAGGATTCATGGCATTCTTTGATGTGACCTAAGATAATCATAGAACACTACCTTAAAACAAATGCACACACTCACACACACTCCGTGTGACCCTCTCTCTTGCTGACAGGTCTGTCAATG